>NC_044601.1:9104000-9167234 GCF_901933205.1 Camarhynchus parvulus
TCTCACTGGTCTATCTCTGTGCCCCCAGACTCTGAACCAATACAATGTCTGCATCTTAGGAGAGCTCCCTTTGCCTGTGAGCTTCTGTCAGTCGGTCCAGAGGCTGCTCTGTGGAGCTGAGCTGGGCTGCTTATTCTAACTTGATTAATACTAACGCACCAGTGTATTAACGCTTGGCTAGAATGACTCCCTAAGCTACAGAAAAGTATATCTAGCAAGATATTAGGAACTTCTAAGCTTAATAATGGAGGTCTGTGCATTGTGTTTTAAGACTTACAAGCAGGTATAGTATTGAAATAAGCAAGAAGTGTTTTAACCAAAGGTACATGTGCTTGGTTGGATAGAACTACTGTCAATATGCTTCTGTTTTGTGTGATTGGTCAAAAGACTTTTCAAGTAAGTTGTACCATTAAGTTCATTGCCTGCTGCCGGGGACATGAGCTGCTGGCATCTTCCCACTGTCATAACCATGTAATGAGACTGATGCTGGAAAGCAAACAGCTCGAGGCGCATCCTCAGCAGTCCCGTCCCGTTCGTGATTTGTACATAGACCCCCGGCCGGCAATGCTCAGCTGAGGCCCAGAAGCGACCGGAATAGCCCGGGCACGCCAGCTTCACTGCAAGGCATCCGGCAGCCTTGAAGGTACAAAGCGAGCACAGCTCGGAGCCCCTCGTGTCCGGAGCGAGCCCGGAGGAGCTCCCACATGCCGCAGCCCCTCCCCAGGCACAGCTCCGGGTGCAGCCGCGGCCGCTCCGCCTGCGCGGGGCCGCTGCCGGGGCGCTGTCGCGGCTCCTCCCGCCGGGCGGAGCTGACGCGGCCCGGGCCGCCCCGGCCCGGGCCCCGCTGCGCTCCGAGCGCGGCCCCGGAGCGGCCCGGCCGAGGCGGCGAGGGGCGGGCGGCGAGGGGCCGGGGGATGGGGCGCTCCGGGAACGGGCGGACATCCCGGCAGAGCGGAGAGAGACCTGGCAGAGGGAGCAGTGAGCGGGAGAGGAGAGAGATGCTGGGACGAGGGCAGAACTCTGGGAGAGGGGAGGAATCCTGCAAGAGGGAGAAGTCAGCGCGGAGAAGGGGGAGATCCCGAGAGAGGCGGGAGAGTCCGAGAGAAGGGGGAGCTCTCGGGAGAGAGGGGAGGACCCAGGGAGACGGGGAGAGCTCGGGAGGAGAGACTCCGTGAGCGGGGAGCGCCCGGGAGCAGAGAGCGAGCGGGGAGCCGGGGAGATCCCCGGGAAGGGGTGAGCCAGGGAGAGCGGGGACAGGCTGGGAGGGGGGAGAGTCCAAGAGAGGGGAGATGCCGGGAGCGGGGATAGAGCCCTGGGAGAAGGGCGAGAGTCCGGGGCACAGGGAGGAGAGCCCGGGTGAGGGGGCATCCCGGGAGAGGGGAGACAGCCCTTGGAGAGAGGGCAGAACCCGGGGACGGGCTGAGCCTTGGAAAGAGGGGAGATGCCCGGCTCGGGGAGTCCTGCAGCCGGGCCGAGAATGGGCGCGGGTCAGTGCGGTTCGGGAGAGCGCGGCTGCGGGGCTGGCTCCGGAGCCGGAGGCGCGTGGAAAGCGCTGCTCGGCAGCCCCGGCGGCGCTGAGAGCACAGCCCTGCCCGGGGAGGCGGCACCACGGGCGCCGCTCGCTTCCCAGCGAGGCCACGGCGCCCGCTTTGGCCGCCGTATCCGCGGCAGCTCGGAGCATCGGTCCCTGCCCGGGCCCGAGGCTCACCTGCGCCAGGTGCACCAGAGCATCGCCTCTGCCTTAACAAGCCACAACGAGCAGTGCCCGGCAGGGACTGCCGATCCCCGTTGGTGGCAGAGAAAAAAGAGCAAGGAATCTTCCGTGGGAGAATATAGGCAATAGCGTGAGGTGTCACTGTCAAATGTGTTCAGATGCACTCACAAGGATACTATTGCTCTTGGCTCAATTTGCTCTTAGTTTTTCAGAACATGGAAAACAAGTGGGCAGACACAAATCACAAGCTAGTTGCAATGTCCAGGCACCAGCTCTCTGGATAAAATGGTACACAACTGCTGGAAAGCTGGATGCATGACTAGTTACCGCTTGCTGAGTAATCTGGACTTGTTATGGGCAGCATAGTTATCTCCCAAAAATGACTCGGGAGCCATGATTGTGAAAATTCTGAAGAAAGGCTCATACAGCCATTTTTTAATGCAGTTGCTGTAAGTTTGATAAATGGAATCTGCATTTATGCCATGAAGGTTTTATTGTAGGGTTTTTTTTTTGCATGCAGGCATGCATGCATGCAGAATTTGGGGATCTAAGATAAAATCCTTTTATAAGGGATATGGAAGAGACTAACCTTGGGTAAGCAATATGTCAGCTAAAGACAGCTAAGCCATTAGTACTGAGAGGAAGAACAGCCCTGTAACACAGGTGTGAGCCCTGGCTGATATTCAGTAGAAGCAGAACTTAGGCAGGATCAGTTAGAAGGTCCTGAAGAGAGAAGGGTCTAATCCTTTGGTGCAGTGTTGTATGGACTTTGGGATCACTACTCCATTCCAAATGGCTTTCCCTTCAGTCACAAGAGGCTTCCATCTCTTCCAAAAATTGCCTACTGAAACTCTTCTGCTCCCTTGCAAATCAGTTCATTACTCCAGCATAACCCTTGAAGCACGGACAGATGACTCTTCAGCTAATTATAGTAGAAAAGAAGGGTATTTATTGCAGCGTTGGGACACATGTGAACAAGTTTCCAAAGACACATGCACAGAGTTGCAGACTCCTGCTCTCTATTTCTACAGAAAAGGTTTTACATTAGGTTTCTAAGGACCCATAATACATAATTATTACCTGCCTGCTTCGTATTTTTATCAGCTGAGTATCTATTACAGCTGCACAATTGTACTCTCTTCACTGGGTCGGTGGGATTTTGAAATGAGGGAGTGGTTGTATGGGAGGAAGAAAGCCGTCTGCCTCATGGTGAATTCTTCTCCCATGGCCAGTTGGCAAAAACTTTTGACCTGCTGGTCATTGTCCAAGTCCCTCCTAACTGTTCCTCCAGCCCGGCCAAGGCCGGGCCCGCTCTCACCTCCCAGGCGCTGACAGCTCTGCACCACAGGAGACCTTCCCAAGCAGCCTCTCTGATCTTTCTGCTTTCTCACTTGAGCAAGGCTCTCCTTCCGCCAAAGAGATTGCACTTAGGGATACAAATCCAAGTGGCAGGAACCCAAATGCTCTTGGGTCGCAGCTCAATGCCTGCATCTTCACAGGATGTCTTTGCTGCCCCACTCCTTTGGTTTTTCCTGCAAATGCCATTGCCCTTTCTGCCTTAACTGGAAATACCACTGCTAGGCAAAATCCAGTCAGTGGACTGTGGTGGTATTCACAGGACCAGGGAAGAGATGAGAATCTGACTCCACGTTTCTCAAGGCTGATTTATTATTTTATGATATATATTATATTAAAACTCTACTAAAAGAGTAGAAGAAAAGATTTCATCGGAAGGCTTGCAAGCAAAGGGAAAAGAATGGAATGATAAGGGGTCAGAAGGAGGGGAATCTTCCAAATGAGTTGATGTTTCAGAAACTTTATTTAATTACCATCCTAATCGAATCCTATTCTACAAAACTCTTCAACAATATCCTCTACAACCTAAAACTCTTCAACAATCCTATCTAGCTCTACAAAACTCTTCAACAATCCTATTCCAGAATCCTACTCTACAATCCTACTCTACAAAACTCTTCAAACAATCCTACTCTACAATCCTACTCAAAATTGGGTATGAGGATAACATCTTGATCATCTTGATCATCTTGACACGATTGATACATTCTCGTCTCCTACTTCCTCTTCCTACTTCTTCTACTTCCTCTTCTTGACTGAGTTGATGAGTAGTGCCAGGATGGATGCTGGCTTGGCTGAACGTACAAATGGATGCTGACCACAGGGGAAAAAAAAACCAACAAAACAACAAAGAACAGTTAAACCATGACTTTCAAAGCTCAGTGCTTCACAGCCTCAATCAGGATTCCTCTAGTTCCTAGAAAGACCCAGAAAGTAGAACAATGGGACCATCTGCTCCCCAGTTGTCATGTGCAGGACCTTGCCATCACAGGCAAACCTGGCCCAGAATCCCACTCATCTGTTTATTGTGATGTCTTCATCTTGCTGGGATTTTTGCCCTGCCAGTGCTCTAGAAATGGTGCTTTCTGTCCCTGGCGTTTCTTCCTTGCAGGAAACTCCAATGACTCACATAGGTCCCTGCCTTTGCAAGACAGGCACTGTGCTCATTTCCACAGGGAGACAGAGCAGTGTCTACCTTTCCATGCCCTGCCCCTTGTGTGCAGGATGGCACCTTCCTTCCCAGCAGGGCCAGCCCAGTGGCGCTGGGTCCTGCAGTTCCCTCTCTGCCACACAACCTGGCAGTAACCCTGGCGCAGCTCCCGTCTGCTTGAGCGTGCCAGGCAGCAGATGGGGCTGGGACAAGTCCCTCCCAGCTGTCCCTGTTTGCGTGGCAGAAACCTCTAAGGGTGGGCTGGGGGCACAAACCAGGGCCCCTCAGAGGCTCACAGTGAGCCCCCCACAGCCCCTCCTGCTCACAGCCAATTCTCTGACTGCTCAGCGGGACTGGCTCCTTGTTCTAAATATGTTCTGTACTTGTCTACTAATCTTTTCCCCCAAATTACAAAAGAGGGTGACAGAAACAGTCAGAAAACAGAGCACCTCTCCTCTCAGGAAATGCAGAGGTACTTTCCAAGAGTTCAGAGTGGTTTTGAAGAAAGTGGGGGACACCTTTTTTAACAGGGCCAGTTACAATAGGATGTTGGGTGAATATTTTTAAACACAAAGGAGATCTAATCAGAGTAGGTCTAAGGAAGAACTTGTTTACATGGAGCATGGTGCCACCCTGGCACAGGTTGTCCCAAGAGCTTGTAGCTGCCCCATCCCTGGAACCATTCCAGGTCAAGTGGCAAAGGGCTCTGAAAAACCTGATCTCTTTAAAGATGTCCCTGCTTATTGCAGGACACTTGCACCAGAGGACCTTTACAGGGCCCTGCCAGCCCAACCCAGTCTAGGATTCCTCACCGTTTTCATTTCAAGAGCACCAAGAGTGGAGGTGAGGAGGAAGGGGGCTCAGCTGATGCCTTGGACTTGAGTGGAGGAGGAGCCCATCCCTCAGACCCTGTTTCACCTGCAGCCCCTTCACATTTTACCTTCAGGAGCTCCTTGGCAGACCAGCGCTGCTCCTCATCTGTCTGCAGGCAGCGACTCAGGAAGTCACACAGGCAAGGCGAGAGGTGCTTGGCCTGTCGCAGCTTTGGGGTCCCTACTGTGGCTATCAGGCATTTAACCTGGATAAAAAGGAAACACGAGGCTCCACCTGCTGCTTTCCCATCTCTTAAGTGCTCTCCCAGATCCCTTTGTTTAACCTCTGTTCTTCAGTGGCAGTTTCTGCCCTGGCAGAGACCCAGAGATGACTTTCCTTTACCAACCAAAAACCCAAACCCCGATGCAGCCACAGCTTTTCCACCATCCTGCAGATCTTGCCTTGGCAGCTGATTTCATTGACTGACCTAGTTAGTGGGAACTACATCAGCAAAAGCACATTTGCTTCTCTGAGGATTCACACCAGCTTGACAGGCTTTTTTTGGAAGAGGGACTTTGCTATACTAACTAATTTCAAGGATTAGTACATGAAAGGCATCTCTGCAGTGCTTGTTGGTCCTTTAAGCACACTGCCCTAGAACAAAACTCATCAAGCTTTTTGTGCTGTTCTTGAAAACAATGGGAATTGGAAGGAAAGAAAGGAAATCCATCAGTTAATCCCCAGGTAAGGAAACAAACATTTACAATCTCATCTTCAACACAGACACATTAAGATGCCTGCACAAATGTATTGGGATGAAAATGCCTGCTTGGGCACACAGGAGCCACCTGCAGCTCTGTCTCTCAGCAGTCTAAAAATTTCAGCTTCCCATTTTGCAGCAAAAGAAAAATTGTCATGGTCAGAAGAAGGAGAGGTGCCATCCCTGTGGTCACCCTCTGCTCATTTGGCTACTCAAGTCAATGCATGAATGGTAGGCCCATCCCAGAAAGTGCCAGGTTTTGGCAGGCTCTCCACATCACCAGGCTCTGGCTTGGTGACATGGACAACGTGGCCTGGCTATGAAAGAAACACGGTCACTAAATGTCTCAGCAACACTGCACAAGAAGCAGAAGAGACTCTGTAGCCTTTACACCCTCATGCCCAGGTTTCAGGCATATTTCCCAGTGAGAAGAAGCTGCACAGGGGGTGCAGTTCCTCTCTATAATCCACTGTTTTAGAAACTTTGTTGGATTTGGGTTTTCTTTCCTTCATTTCTGGAAATGTAACAGCAGTTCTTAGATGCTTGTTTCCTGTTACTGGGGCCATCTACACAGACAAAAGACCATTTACAACCCAAAGGAAAGTGTTGCCTGAGAATGAAGCTTGATTGCTTGTGGTAAGGCTTGAGTTCCCCCACTGATGCAACCAAAACTACAGCAGATGCTGATGTGCTGCAGGGACATTTTTAGGAGGGGACCTTGGTGGAAGTAGTTCCAGCAGATGGCAATGGGATTTTGTCCAATGGCACGCAGGACATGGGACAGGTGAGAAAGACAGCGGGATCAGTGAGTATTTGCTCCTTACCGTGGCAGAACTTTGGTCTCCAGTAAGGAGGTTCTTGTTCTAGCATTTCAATCCCCACAATTCCGAAAGACCATATGTCCACTTTGGGGCCATATGGTTCACGCGTCACCACTTCGGGCGCCATCCACCAAGTAGTCCCGACTACCGAGCACCGTCTGCTCTGCTCAGGGGTGAGCTGAGTAGAGAGGCCAAAATCAGCTGAGGAGAAAGGAAAATACTGTTTTTATTTGAATTCTGTGCAATTAGGAAAGCAAGCAAAAGAATTCCCCAGTAGAAGTTTGAAAATGTGCTGTTGAATCTCCTGGCATTGGCGACTTTTAAAATCCCCCATTTTTACACTGCCTCCAGCAGTGGCTTTTGTTCTTTGGAAACTTTAGACTCGTAACTCCCTCCCTCTGGAAGGGACACACACAGAGCAAGGCCACTCTTGACTGCTTGTTCCTTGTCCTACCTCTGTGCACGTTGCAACTGTGCCCTCAGCTCACAGCGGCCCCCCCCCCCCCCCCAGCACCATTTTTGGGGAGCTGGCTGTCACTCCAAGCAGCCCCACACCCACATCCCTGGAATGCTGCACCTGACCAAGAATATACTGACCCAGCTTGACAGAACCATCGGTTCTGAGAAGGATGTTGTCGCTCTTCACATCTCGATGGATCACATTGTTTGAATGGAGAAAATAAAGTCCTTGCAGGCACTGAGAGAGAAAACAGAAAGAGGAGGGCAAAAATGAGTGATGTGATTCCATCACACAAGAAAGGAAACAAAGAATCTAAAAGATTCCCTCTCCAGGGGAATGGGGAGTGATGGCAGAACACAGTGCCACTGAGAGGAAGAGCTTGCTGCTCCAACACTTGCAGAGCAGGACCTTTCTGAGGAAAGGCACGTCAGCTTTTGAAAGAGCAACAGCAGCTGCTCTTGTAGACTGTCCCCTGCAAAGCAGCCAGGATGACTGCTGCTGCAGTGGATGTGCTCAGAAGCAAAGAGCATTTTGGCTGCACTCCTGTGCTTTTTAGCTGAGGACCGAGAGAAACGAGTCTCTCTTTTTTCTTTGCTGTTTGTTTCAAATCCTGCCACCAGCACCTTTGCTTTCACAGGCAAGGAATGCAGTGAAGACAGGCAAAAGTTTAGCGAGGCAAGATGGAGAACAGCAAATACAAGAGGCAGAGCGAGAGTACAACAGCAGGAGATAAGAGTACAAGAACTGAGTACAGTGAGTGCAGGGGCACTGGCAGGCCTTTCACTTGAGATGCTTTTACTTGCCCATAGCATACCAGCCACACAGAAACAAAGCTTGGCACAGGAAATCACTCCTGATCTGAGCCCCTGTTTCCCAGACAATCCTGCCCAAACCCTCGGAAGCACATCTCTGACCTCCCGACTGATGGATGCAATCTCTCCTTCAAAGATGTCAGACTCATTGATGACATCACTCAGAGTGCCTCCATCCATGTATTCCATCACCAGCCAGAGTTCCTCACCCACAAGGTAGCTGAAAGAAGGAAACAAGGGCGTGGAGATGAACATGCATGGCTAGGTTGATTTTTTGCTTCCAGGTTTCTTGTTTTAGGTCCCTTTGTGACAAGGGCAGAATCAAAGGAATAGAGATTCCCTCTTGGCTGTGCATTGTTTGCAATCTGTGAAGTCTCAAGGAGAAAGGCACAGCTGTGAAAAAGATGTCTTAGATGGGCAGCAAGCGAAAAGTGCAGTTTAGAAACAGCCCAGATAAAAAACCTGTCAGGCATGGTGTTTCTGGAAATAAGCACCTGTCTTCCTGGCATGCACAGCAATGGCAAAGAGGGGCAACAATCCAAGGGAAATCCACTTTAGGATGGTTCATCAGCACTTAAGAAACTTTAAAAAATCAATCCCAAAAAATGTGGAGGCAATGAACTTCAAGGCTATTGACTTAGGAAGATACAGCTGATCCAGGTTTTGAATAATTTTGGAATAATTTTCAAACATACGTGTGCCAGGGAAGACTCATGCAGACAAGATGCACTCTCTTCTCATCCATTGGAGATGAGTAGAGAAATATGAGTAAATAAAAATTTACAGCTCTACTTTCTGCCAGTGACCAAGTGGGTTTTTAACCTCTCACGTTTGCCGTATATAAATGCACATTCATGGGATAAGACCATAACCACTCACCTGTCTAAATAATTCACAACATTGGGACTCCTGTACCACTTCATGACCTTGATTTCATTAAGAGTTACTTGCTTCCTTCTCAGTCCTTGAATATTTATTTTCTTTATGGCCACCTAAAATGACATTGAAAATCAGTAACTTGAGAAGTTGGTGGCACGAGACCACAAGGCACATGGAGCGAGTGATTTTGCAATGACACAGCTGAGCTGTGCCAAACTGCCTTGTGATTAGGCACTGCAGCAATTAGGAACTGACATTCCAACAGCCCATTTCTCTGCTCCCTTGGGGGACAGTTACAGGACACGTGGGGCCACTGACATTTTGCCTTGTCCACTTGGTAACAGTGGTGTCTCAGCTATCACCCACAAACCTCTGACCACACTCTCTGCTGCTTTGTTTGGGATTCAGAAGAAGTAATCCATGCCTTAATACTCTGTGGATACATCTTGGGCTATGGGCAGGGCTTAGGGCTTTTAGGGACACCTTGCAGATCTCTCCCTACGTGCAGTTCCCAAGTGCAGCACTGCAGGTGGCTAAGGAACTACCAGTAACTTTCAGATGGATTTGCTGGCAGCCAGAAATGAGAATTCAGCACTCTGAAGCTGTAGCCCCAAAGAGCAGTGAGGTGCTCGAAGGCACCACCTTTGTTTTAGCAATGGAGAGCGAGTGAGCGCGTCCTTCTCTGAAAGGAACCGCTGCCCTCCGTGCCTTCCTTCCGGCAGCTGAGGAGGACAAAGTCCCAAATGTATTTTGCAGGCTGGCACCAGTCTGTGCTTCTTGTGCCTTTTCAGCACAGCTCTGCCCAAAGCTCCAGCCACAGCTCACACCAGAGGGGAAAGCCCCTCAAGAGCAGCAGGGTTTGCAGGGCCTGTTGACATTTACCTCTCCTCCTGTGGCATTGTTGAGTGCTCTGACCACATCTCCAAAACTCCTAGAAACAAAACAGAAGCAGAGAAAGGAGAAGCTATTTAGCTCCTAGAGTGAAAGCCAGCCCACACAGGAGATCTCTGCTGTAAATGCCTAAAACCTGCAGGATGCAGGAGGGCTCTGCCAGAAGGCAGATGATGCATTTTCCTCTCAAGTGCATGGGCACTGGGCCTGTTCCTGAAGCATTGGGGTTCAACTTCTAAAGGGAGTTTAGTCTTTCCTCTTGGGTTTCACTTTCTAAACTGTGTGGTTCCTATCCTGACCACAGAGTATTTCTTTCAGGAAACTCTTGGAAAGAAATGTTCCTAGGAACTGTTATCTCAAAGCTTTGATGTGGGTAGGTTGCTCTTTCAGGCAAGCAAGTTTCTTCTTTTTTCATTAGTGGGCAGTATGATTTTGAGACATACAAAAATGCTAAAGAAATTAACACAGAGCTGTCCCACACTTGAGAGACAAGGAGATCTTCCAGGTCCTGTTCCTTGATGCAGGCAAGACCTCGGCAGCATGGAGGTGTCTCTGACAATGCCTTCTGAGCCCACTCACAAATTCTGAGCAGCACTGAGAGATGGGACAATCTATCCCCAGTGTGTGAACATGTTTGCATCTGGCCTGACTTCACGCTGGATAGACATTCCACCAGAAAAACACCTGGCCCATGGCTATGCAGGAGTAACTGCAGTTGGACTCACCCGCTGCCAATATGTTCCAGTTCAGTGTATTTCATCATGGGATTTTCCTGGTTCACCATTCTCCCTGAGGGAAACAAAATGCAGGATGCTGACTTTAAAGCATATTCCAAAAAAAGCCCCATTCTATTTAACAAAAAAAAAAATAAATATTTTAACTTTGAAAGTTCTCTTAAAAAAAAAACTCCCAAAAAACTTCCCCACTTTAATTTAAAAATCTTTATTTTAAAAAAAAACCGTTTAAAATATAAGCAATAAAATGCCCCTCTCCACTCACTCTCCTTAGCACAACAAGGCTGGCAAAGCCCAAGCATGAGCACTGACAAGCAGTGGGAAGAAGCCACAGCCAGCCTGAGCCCCTTACAAGCTGTTGCCCCCATTCAGGACACAACAGGATGGGCTTTGAGATCAGCCACACCGAGGCGCGGATCAGTGCCCTTTTTGTCCCAACAGGTGATGGCAGACACAGAATCCACTGGGCTCTGGTCTCAGCCCCACCAGGTCTTATCTGAGAGCACAGCACTGGCAGCTGTTACGGGCAAGAAGCAGATTCATTGGGTTGTGCTGCACAAAGGACTGGATGTGTTTTCCTAGAGACTGATCTGAGCAGGGCTTGGGCCAATGGCTAGGATTCTAACAGTCATGGGAAAGAGTGGGAATCAGGTATGGAAAAGTGCCATGGATCTGAGGAATATACCATGGCTGGGCTGGAGGCTCTCTCCTGAGAAATGCCTGCAGTACAGTTTTATCTGATCACACCACTTGGATGTGTCTCTTGGACACATCTTGATAAGCATAAAACTAGAAGATTAAATAAAGGTTGTTATAAAAGTATCTGTTTTTTCTTTGGGGGCACATGGAAAACACCTCCTGCTCTCTATTTGTCCTGTAACCTGATGTTCTTTCAAAGTAGTTCTTATTGACAAAAAGATAGCATTCTCATGAAAATAAACTGCAGATGTAGTAGTGGTAACAGTAACAGTCATAAAAATGACATCAGTAAGATGTGGGGCAGAAGGGCTCTTTCAGGATGGAGAAAAACCAACTCCACACAAAAACCCCACAAACCATCAACTCAAAAAAACCCAAAACAAACAAAAACCCCAAAAAAAAAAAAAAAACCCCAAAAGGCCCCCACAAAAAATAAACAACACAAAAACACTGCCCTCAGCAAAAAAATCCCCAACCAAAAAGACAAAACTCCAAAGCCAGTCCATTTCTTTTTTTGCTCTGTGATGTGAAGTAGACTAAGGAGATTAAATAAAATTCTGTTAGTTTGGATATAACAGGACTTGACATTTAGCACGTTGTGATCAAAAAATCCCTGCTTAGCTTTAGAGAAAACTCAGGCACCCAAGGCGTCCAAGGTGCCCTCAGAGGCAGCAGGAACACCCAGAGTGCTCTCTCGCTGCCTCGGAGCACAGCACTTCCTCTGGGGAGTCCTAAATGGCCCTGTGACACCAAACTCAGGAGGAGCATTTGGTACAGCTCTGCTGACACCTGCACACAACACACTGTCCCTCAGACAAGAAACACACCAGACGTACCCAGCATCTCCAGGTACTTCTCCTCAGTCTCCTGTTTTGGAGAGATGAAGGAACTGCCCAAACTTGAGTTCCCAGGTTTGACAGAAAGGCTTCCTCGAGGTGATGCTGCTGCAGCAGCAGGTTCAGAGCCCATGATGTGCTGGACCTGGAGCACTTCTGGTGGGCACTGTTCCTGTGCCTCATGCCAAACTTGGGGTCCTTCATTGCCAGACATTTGCTGGAAGTCTTCGCAGGCTGCCCGGTGAGATGTCAGCACTTGCACCTCAAGTTAAACAGAACAAAGCAGTCAGAGACTACAGCTTGTCCCTGACAGCCAGGAGTCATCGACTGTGAGGAAAGGGAAAGAACAGATTGACAAGGGATACAGACAGCTTGTTTCAATCCTCCATCTGGGTCACCATGTTCCACTGTAAAAACACCTTAAGAAACAAGGAGAGCAGGAGCAGGCCAGAAGAACAGAGCAGCAGTTGAGATTCAGCACACCAGGAAATGTCCTTCAGAGTGACTGTGACACACACTACAGCAGGATGGCACCCAGAGACATGGCCCCACTCCCTGCTGCTCTGAAGTGAAAGGCAAGAAGGGCAGAAACCACCAGTTTGGTGACTGCAGTGACTGCATCCCTCTTTCACTTACTTCTAGAGCCTGAGGGAGGCGATTAAGTTTCTCTCTGACAATTTCATTTCTTCCTCCAGCCTCTTCTCCCTTGCCTTGTTGCTAGTCTCAGAGTCCTGCAGCTCTGCCTGCACGTGTCCCTTGATAGACTGTAAAGAAGAAGGGAGAGGACATTTCATGAGTGGACTGGCTGCCACTCTTTCACTCACCTGGTTTTGTTGATCGCCCCTCTGCTGATGGAGGTTCATCTTTTGAATTCTTCCCATGTCTTCCTTGTTCCTCCTCTTCACTGCCATGATGGCACTCTGAGCTTCGGGCAGCTCTGCTTGTGGCTCTGCCTTGATCTTCTGTACACACAAATGCAGAGCAAGTGACTGGGAGCTGCCATCAGGCTCAGCTTTTTCCTCTTGCAGCCTCAAAATCACATTTATTCAGCCACTTCTTTCTGCTTCCCTCCCCACATCTGCTTCCATTGTAACCCTCCTGTCCCAGGGCTGATCTCTGCAGATTCCAAGGCTCTGTGCTTCCAGTGCCTGTGGGACTCCTGGCCTCCTCAGTGCCAAGAGCTCTGGTTTATGCCCCTCTTCCTGCCCTCCCCTCTGTCACCTGGCCAGTCAGGCTCACCTGGCCATTCTCCTGTGGCTCTTCCACCTGCTGCCTGAGCTGCTCTTCCTGCTCTCGGGCAGGGAACAGCTCTCCCTGAGTCTGGCATGGCATCTCTGATGAAGCAGTTAACTCCTGCTCTCTCTCTAGAAGCACCTGCACAGAAAGCAAGAGAAGATGGGTTTCAACTTCCCATACAAGCTTTGTAGGCCAAGACTCAAAGACTGCTGGGCTCACACGTTCCCAAAGCACTGTGCTGCTGCTCTGCTGGGTCATTCTCTGTCCGAGGGGAGGCACAGATTCCAAAGTGAGCCTGGCCCTACAATCAGGGGCCATCTGGGACTGAAGCTCCAACAGCCTCTCAGGCAGCTGACAGGGAAGGTGTGGCATTTCTCAAGGGTCTGATGAGGGCCTCCCTCTGCTTCTGCCATGTCCTGTTTGTCTTTCAGTAGTGACTGACAGCCCGCCCTGTCCCACAGCTCCATCCTGGCTCTGCAGGTGGCTTCCTGGGTGAGCACAGCCCTTGTGAGAGACACTTCTGGAGTTCTCTTCAGGCCTGCACCAGCATTCCTGCCTTTTTGACATCTACACTCTTGTTAGAAAACCTGGTCATTCAGAAGATAAGGATGCATGCAAAGATCTTTGATGGAGGTCACAGAGCCTCTATGGCCACCTCAGTATATGGAGGAGGGCCAAGGTGTTTCTTCTCCCTCTTTTGTCAACTGAGAATTCCGACCAGCAGTAACAGAGACTCTCCTAAGGCCCCATTAACGAATGCACTTACACAGCCCTGGGGATGCCAGTGAAGGAAACCATGTGTCATGTATGGCATGGCATGTATGACCAGAGTCACCAAACACCACCTAAACATGGAATTGTTCCACCTCACTTGGACAGGCAGAAAATCAAAGAATTAACTGGAAACTTCAGGGTAGAAGAGGCTAGAGGAGGAAAACAGGGGAAAAACCACCATATCTGGAGGGGGAAACATCTCTGCCTGCTCAGAATTGGTCGAAGGAACATGTCTCTAATCCTCTCCTGAGAGGGATGCTTTAGGTGAGCTTTGCACCTCCAACTGCCTTGGACCAGAACCAGGAAGATTCAGTTATGTAAATTTTACATAGATAGATAGATAGATAGATAGATAGATAGATAGATCTCATTACTGAAATCTCTCTTTACTGTCCTCTCTGTTGCTACACACATCAGCACTTGGTAGCCAGTGCCCCGATCAGCAGCAATCCTGAGATTGCTCTCCTGTTGCTCAAAAAAGCGCACTGTTGGAGAATCTGGAGAGTGTAGGTCCTTATGGAAAGTGATCAGACCCAGAGCATTGCACTGGGAACTGCACTCTTTGTGCATCTGTGCTTCGGCAAGTTCTCTTGGACTCAACCACACTGATAGTGCTTAAGTGGCTGGAATGAGAAATAAAGCCCAGCAGCCCCTGCCCCCCCCACGCTCCTGTGAACTCTGAGGAGCAGCTGGAATGCAAGGGCATTGATCTGCTGCTCAATTCCCAAACAACACACACTGATTCCCTGGCCTGCAGAAAGTCACAGGCAATGTTAAACTCAAAGTGATTTTTAAGGCCATGCTGGAATGCCTGGAAACACAAATGCTCCTTCTGCATCAAGGTCCAAAATTGTACAGAATGCCTTCCAGAGCTTCATAAGCGCAGGAAAGATTGTGCAGAAGCATCCTTGCTTGCTGGAAAAAAGAGAAAATGAACAGGGCTTCTCCTCCTAGGAAACCAACAAACCACAAGATGGGAGTGTCACCTACGCATGTGTCTAAAGCCCTTGGATGCAGTGGCGGGATGTTTGGCAGGGAAACAGCCCTTCTGCTGAGCACTGTCATGCAGGGATTGATGGCAGTCTGCCTGAAGGTGCCTCAAGAGCCTCCCATTGTCCAGGCTAAAGTTCCCTCAGCACCTCCTCACTGGCCTTGTGCTGCACCCCCTTGCCCAGCTGCCCTGTCCTTCTGTGCACACGCTGCAGCCCCTCAGTGACTTTCTGCTTGCCAGGGCCCCACAAGGGCACACAGCACTCCAGCTGTGGCCGCAGCGCTGCCCAGCACAGGGCCACGCTCACTGCCCTGCTCCTGCTGCCCCACTGCTGCTGACACAGGCCAGCGTGCCCTTGGCCTTCTTGGCCACCTGGCCACACGCTGCCTCATCTGCAGCTGCTCCAGGCCGCCAGCCCTGCGTCCTTTTGGCCCACGCAGCTCCCCAGCCACAAAGGTGCCCATTTCACTTCACATACAGCAGGCACCATTGCAAGTTGGTCTTCCTGTTCTGAGCAACACAAGACAGCAGTCAAGGACTTGCACCTTCACCCCGACTCTGGGCTCCAATGCACTTGCCAAAGCTGCAGACTGCACTGCTAAACGGATCAGCAGAAACTTGCCCTTCTGCTGTTTGCAGCTTCTCCAAAGGGAAAAGGCAGTTGGGCCAACAGTGACTCTACAAGTGAAGAACGACTCAAGAAAACTGCAGAACACTTCCACAAGGCAAAGACACCTTTCCAAAAAGGGAAAACAAACCAACAGAGACTTTTGACCTCCAGCACTACCACGTGTGCCCTTGGCCATACCACCGCAGAAGCCCAGAGATGGAGCTTCCCTGAGCCAAGCAGCCAGAAGCTCTGCCGGAGTCCCCAGGTCAGCGCTGCCCCAACAGGACAGGTCAAAGGCCAATTTCTAGCTGTCACTGCCTGCAGGAAATGGCTACGTCCTGCAGGACTCCAGCACTCAGCATCCTCGGCCAGACACAGCAAGTGCTGGCTGCTCACAAACTTGCAGCTCTGCCTTGCACTAATGATAGCACCCCCCAAAATGGGCACTTACTCTCTTGAAATGATGAGCAGGCTGTGGTGTGACCACGGCTGGACGCTTGCAGTAATCGTCTGGCTCACTTTTCCTCCTCGCTGGCTTCTTCTGCAATAGCAGAGAGAGCCAGGGGAAAGACACCTCTTGCTCTTGTCACCTGTGGCAAGAGAGAATCATAGGGACAGGCCGTTACCATGTGCTTACAACCTCATTTCTCCTCACATCCACAGCCACATCTTCTAAGGAGAACTCAACAACTTTGTTAGCAATGGCATTATCAGTCACTGAAACCAGTTGGAAATGGGCAAATTCAGCAGAACAGTATAAGCCTATGAATTCGATATTACTCCCTGGCTGCTATTTGCAAGCAAGGTTGTCTCTGCAAAAGGCAGCTTTTGGTTCTTGAAAGCTCTGAAATGGAAAAGTAGGAAAGAGCCAGCAAGACCTTTGCTACTGCCGCAGCAGACATGGATACCAAGAAAGGGTTCATAATTCCTTTCAGTTCTTATAAGCGCAGGAAAGGTTGCACAGAAGCATCCTTGCTTACAGGCAAAAAAGAGGAAAATGAATGGGCCTTCTCCTCCTAGGAAACACACAAACCATAAGATGGAAGTGTCACCTACTCCAGTGTCTAAAGCCCTTGGATGCAGTGACAGAATGTTTGGCGGTGAAAGAGCCCTTGTGCTGAGCACTGTCATGCAGGGATTGATGGAAGTCTGCCTAAAGGTCCCTCAAGAGACTCCCATTGTCCAGGCTAAAGCTCCCTCAGCACCTCCTCACTGGCCTTGTGCTGCACCCCCTTGCCCAGCTGCCCTGTCCTTCTGTGCACACGCTGCAGCCCCTCAGTGACTTTCTGCTTCCCAGGGCCCACAAGTGCACACAGCACTCCAGCTGTGGCCGCAGCGCTGCCCAGCACAGGGCCACGCTCACTGCCCTGCTCCTGCTGCCCCACTGCTGCTGACACAGGCCAGCGTGCCCTTGGCCTTCTTGGCCACCTGGCCACACGCTGCCTCATCTGCAGCTGCTCAAGGCCGCCAGCCCTGCGTCCTTTTGGCCCACGCAGCTCCCCAGCCACAAAGGTGCCCATTTCACTTCACATACAGCAGGCACCATTGCAAGTTGGTCTTCCTGTTCTGAGCAACGCAAGACAGCAGTCAAGGACTTGCACCTTCACGCCCACTCCAGGCTCCAATGCACTTGCCAAAGCTGCGGACTTCACCGCTAAACGGATCAGCAGAAACTTGCCCCTTCTGCTGTTTGCAACTTCTCCAAAGCCAAAAGGCAGTTGGGCCAACAGTGACGTTACAAGTGAAGAATGTCTCAAGAAAACTGCAGAACACTTCGACAAGGCAAAGACACCATTCCAAAAAGGGAAAACAAACCAACAAAGACTTTTCATTTCCAGCACTGCCACGTGTGCCCTTGGCCATACCACCGCAGAAGCCCAGAGATGGAGCTTCCCTGAGCCAAGCAGCCAGAAGCTCTGCCGGAGCCCCCAGGTCAGCGCTGCCCCAACAGGACAGGTCAAAGGCCAATTTCTAGCTGTCACTGCCTGCAGGAAATGGCTACGTCCTGCAGGACTCCAGCACTCAGCATCCTCGGCCAGACACAGCAAGTGCTGGCTGCTCACAAACTTGCAGCTCTGCCTTGCACTAATGATAGCACCCCCCAAAATGGGCACTTACTCTCTTGGAATGATGAGCAGGCTGTGGTGTGACCACGGCTGGATGCTTGCAGAAGTCGTCTGGCTCATTTTCCTCCTCACTGGCTTCTTCTGCAATAGCAGAGAGAGCCAGGGGAAAGACAGCTCTTGCTCTTGTCACCTGTGGCAAGAGAGAATCATAGGGACAGGCCATTACCATGTGCTTACAACCTCATTTCTCCTCACATCCACAGCCACATCTTCTAAGGAGAACTCATCAACTTTGTTAGCAATGGCATTCTCAGTCACTGAAACCAGATGGAAATGGGCAAATTCAGAAGAACACTATAACCATATGAATTTGATATTACTCCCTGGCTGCTATTTGCAAGCAAGGTTGTCTCTGCAAAAGGCAGCTTTTGGTTCTTGAAAGCTCTGAAATGCAAAAGTAGGAAAGAGCCAGCAAGACCTTTGCTACTGCCACAGCAGACATGGATACCAAGAAAGGGTTCATAAATCCTTTTAGTTCTTAAAAGGGCAGGAAAGGTTGCACAGAAGCATCCTTGCTTACAGGAAAAAGAGGAAAATGAATGGGACTTCTCCTCCTAGGAAACACACAAACCACAAGATGGAAGTGTCACCTACTCCAGTGTCTAAAGCCCTTGGATGCAGTGACAGAATGTTTGATGGTGAAAGAGCCCTTGTGCTGAGCACTGTCATGCAGGGATTGATGGCAGTCTGCCTGAAGGTCCCTCAAGAGCCTCCCATTGTCCAGGCTAAAGCTCCCTCAGCACCTCCTCACTGGCCTTGTGCTGCACCCCCTTGCCCAGCTGCCCTGTCCTTCTGTGCACACGCTGCAGCCCCTCAGTGACTTTCTGCTTCCCAGGGCCCCACAAGTGCACACAGCACTCCAGCTGTGGCCGCAGCGCTGCCCAGCACAGGGCCACGCTCACTGCCCTGCTCCTGCTGCCCCACTGCTGCTGACACAGGCCAGCGTGCCCTTGGCCTTCTTGGCCACCTGGCCACACGCTGCCTCATCTGCAGCTGCTCAAGGCCGCCAGCCCTGCGTCCTTTTGGCCCACGCAGCTCCCCAGCCACAAAGGTGCCCATTTCACTTCACATACAGCAGGCACCATTGCAAGATGGCCTTCCTCTTCCGAGCAACACAAGACAGCAGTCAAGGACTTGCAGCTTCACCCCCACTCCAGGCTCCAAGGCACTTGCCAAAGCTGCAGACTGCACCAAAATATGCACCAACAGAAACTGGCCGCTTCTGCTTTTGGCCTCACAAGAAGGCTTCGCAACTCCGTGTTTTGGTTCTTTGGCCACGTGGGACAAGAATGGCCCCCACAGCTTCATGGACCACACAATCCTCCCCTTGCAGTTATCAAAAGCCAAAAGACAGCTGGTCCCAAAGAGACTTTACAAGTGAAGAACTACTCAAGGAAAGTGCAGACCGCTTTCACAAGCCAAACACACGTTTCCAAAAAGGGAAAACAAACAAACCAAGGCCTTGCACCTACAGCACGAGCTCCTTTGCCCTTGGCCATAGCACTGCAGAAGCCAAGAGATAGAGCTTCCCTGAGCCAAGCAGCCAGATGCTCTCCCAGAGGCATCAGCCCTTTGCTGCCTCAACGTGACAGGACAAAGGCCAAATTCTGTGGTGGCTGCCTGGAGGAAATCCCTAGCTCCTGCCAGGACTCCAGCGCCCAGCATCCTCAGCCAGCAACAGGAAAGTGCTGGCTGCTCCAAAACTTGCAGCTCTGCCTTGCACTAAAGACAGCACCACACACAACGGGCACTTACAAGTTCAGAGTTTTGTGCTGTAACCACTGATGGAGGCTGGCGGTCATCCACCTCACTTTGCTCCTCTCTGGCTTCTTGTCCAGGAGCAGCGGGAGCCAGGGGAGAGACGGCTCTTGCTTCTGTCATCTGTGGCAAGAGAGAAGCATGAGGGACAGGCCCTTACCTATCATGTAGAACCTTATTTCTTTTCAGATCTACCACCACATCTTCTAAGGAGAAATCCTAACATTTCGTAGTGACAGAGGGGTTCTAAGTCACAGCCACCAAATTAAAATAGGCCAATTCAACAGCAATCCACATGGACATGAAGTTGATTTTCCTCCCTGGCTGCTATCAGCAAGCAAGGTTGTCTTGGCAAAAAGCAGCATTTTGTGCTTGAAAGCAGTGAAATGGAAAACTACAAAAGCGACAGCAACGCCTTTGGTACTGCTGCTGAAAATGTGGAAAATTCAAACTGCATCAGAATCCCAACCAGGGCTGGAAAAGGGCAGGCAACGTTGTGCAGAAGCATCCTTGCTTGCTGGAAAAACAGGAAAATGAACAGGCCTTCTCGTGCTAGTAAACCCATGAGCCAACAAACCACAAGATGGAAGTGTCACCCACTCCAGTGTCTAAAGCCCTTGGATGCAGTGAGGGGATGTTTGGCGCTGAAACAGCCCTTGTGCGGAGCACTGTCACGCAGGGATTGATGGAAGTCTTCCTGAAGGTGCATCAAGAGCCTCCCATTGTCGAGGCTAAAGCTCCCTCAGCACCTCCTCCCTGGCCTTGTGCTGCACCCCCTTGCCCAGCTGCCCTGTCCTTCTGTGCACACGCTGCAGCCCCTCAGTGACTTTCTGCTTGCCAGGGCCCCACAAGTGCACACAGCACTCCAGCTGTGGCCGCAGCGCTGCCCAGCACAGGGCCACGCTCACTGCCCTGCTCCTGCTGCCCCACTGCTGCTGACACAGGCCAGCGTGCCCTTGGCCTTCTTGGCCACCTGGCCACACGCTGCCTCATCTGCAGCTGCTCAAGGCCGCCAGCCCTGCGTCCTTTTGGCCCACGCAGCTCCCCAGCCACAAAGGTGCCCATTTCACTTCACATACAGCAGGCACCATTGCAAGATGGCCTTCCTCTTCCGAGCAAAACAAGACAGCAGTCAAGGACTTGCAGCTTCACTCCCACTCCAGGCTCCAAGGCACTTGCCAAAGCTGCAGACTGCACCAAAATATGCACCAACAGAAACTGGCCGCCTCTGCTTTTGGCCTCACAAGAAGGCTTCGCAACTCCACGCTTTGTTTCTTTGGCCACGTGGGACAAGAATGGCCCCCACAGCTTCATGGACCACACAATCCTCCCCTTGCAGCTTATCAAAAGCCAAAAGACAGCTGGCCCAAAAGAGAATGTACAAGTGAAGAACTACTCAAGGAAAGTGCAGAGCGCTTTCACAAGCCAAACACACGGTTCCAAAAAGGGAAAACAAACAAACTGAGCCCTTCCACCTACAGCATTAGCTCCTTTGCCCTTGGCCATAGCACTGCAGAAGCCAAGAGATAGAGCTTCCCTGAGCCAAGCAGCCAGATGCTCTCCCAGAGGCATCAGCCCTTTGCTGCCTCAACGTGACAGGACAAAGGCCAAATTCTGTGGTGGCTGCCTGGAGGAAATCCCTAGCTCCTGCCAGGACTCCTGCGCCCAGCATCCTCAGCCAGCAACAGGAAAGTGCTGGCTGCTCCAAAACTTGCAGCTCTGCCTTGCACTAAAGACAGCACCACACACAACGGGCACTTACAAGTTCAGAGTTTTGTGCTGTAACCACTGATGGAGGCTGGCGGTCATCCACCTCACTTTGCTCCTCTCTGGCTTCTTGTCCAGGAGCAGCGGGAGCCAGGGGAGAGACGGCTCTTGCTTCTGTCATCTGTGGCAAGAGAGAAGCATGAGGGACAGGCCCTTTCCTATCATGTAGAACCTTATTTCTTTTCAGATCTACCACCACATCTTCTAAGGAGAAATCCTAACATTTCATATCGACAGAGGGGTTCTAAGTCACAGCCACCAAATTAAAATAGGCCAATTCAACAGCAATCCACATGGACATGAAGTTGATTTTCCTCCCTGGCTGCTATCAGCAAGCAAGGTTGTCTTGGCAAAAAGCAGCATTTTGTGCTTGAAAGCAGTGAAATGGAAAACTACAAAAGCGACAGCAACGCCTTTGGTACTGCTGCTGAAAATGTGGAAAATTCAAACTGCATCAGAATCTCAACCAGGGCTGGAAAAGGGCAGGAAACGTTGTGCAGAAGCATCTTTGCTTGCTGGAAAAACAGGAAAATGAACAGGCCTTCTCGTGCTAGTAAACCCATGAGCCAACAAACCACAAGATGGAAGTGTCACCCACTCCAGTGTCTAAAGCCCTTGGATGCAGTGACGGGATGTTTGGCACTGAAAGAGCCCTTGTGCGGAGCACTGTCACACAGGGATTGATGGAAGTCTTCCTGAAGGTGCATCAAGAGCCTCCCATTGTCGAGGCTAAAGGTCCCTCAGCACCTCCTCACTGGCCTTGTGCTGCACCCCCTTGCCCAGCTGCCCTGTCCTTCTGTGCACACGCTGCAGCCCCTCAGTGACTTTCTGCTTGCCAGGGCCCACAAGTGCACACAGCACTCCAGCTGTGGCCGCAGCGCTGCCCAGCACAGGGCCACGCTCACTGCCCTGCTCCTGCTGCCCCACTGCTGCTGACACAGGCCAGCGTGCCCTTGGCCTTCTTGGCCACCTGGCCACACGCTGCCTCATCTGCAGCTGCTCCAGGCCGCCAGCCCTGCGTCCTTTTGGCCCACGCAGCTCCCCAGCCACAAAGGTGCCCATTTCACTTCACATACAGCAGGCACCATTGCAAGATGGCCTTCCTCTTCCGAGCAAAACAAGACAGCAGTCAAGGACTTGCAGCTTCACTCCCACTCCAGGCTCCAAGGCACTTGCCAAAGCTGCAGACTGCACCAAAATATGCACCAACAGAAACTGGCCGCCTCTGCTTTTGGCCTCACAAGAAGGCTTCGCAACTCCGCGTTTTGTTTCTTTGGCCACGCGGGACAAGAATGGCCCCCACAGCTGCATGGACCACACAATCCTCCCCTTGCAGCTTATCAAAAGCCAAAAGACAGCTGGCCCAAAAGAGAATGTACAAGTGAAGAACTACTCAAGGAAAGTGCAGAGCGCTTTCACAAGCCAAACACACGGTTCCAAAAAGGGAAAACAAACAAACTGAGCCCTTCCACCTACAGCATTAGCTCCTTTGCCCTTGGCCATAGCACTGCAGAAGCCAAGAGATAGAGCTTCCCTGAGCCAAGCAGCCAGATGCTCTCCCAGAGGCATCAGCCCTTTGCGGCCTCAACGTGACAGGACAAAGGCCAAAGTTCTGTGGTGGCTGCCTGGAGGAAATCCCTAGCTCCTGCCAGGACTCCAGCGCCCAGCATCCTCAGCCAGCAACAGCAAAGTGCTGGCTGCTCCAAAACTTGCAGCTCTGCCTTGCACTAAAGACAGCACCACACACAACGGGCACTTACAAGTTCAGAGTTTTGTGCTGTAACCACTGATGGAGGCTGGCGGTCATCCACCTCACTTTGCTCCTCTCTGGCTTCTTGTCCAGGAGCAGCGGGAGCCAGGGGAGAGACGGCTCTTGCTTCTGTCATCTGTGGCAAGAGAGAAGCATGAGGGACAGGCTTGTACCTATCATGTAGAACCTCATTTCTTTTCAGATCTACCACCACATCTTCTAAGGAGAAATCCTAACATTTCATAGCGACAGAAGGGTTCTAAGTCACAGCCACCAAATTAAAATTGGCCAATTCAACAGCACTCCAGATGGATATGAAGTTGATTTTCCTCCCTAGCTGCTATCAGCAAGCAAGCTTGTCTTGGCAAAAGCAGCATTTTGTGCTTGAAAGCAGTGAAATGGAAAACTACAAAAGCGACAGCAACGCCTTTGCTACTGCTGCTGAAGATGTGGAAAACTCAAACTGGATCAGAATCTCATCCAGGGCTGGAAAAGGGCAGGAAACGTTGTGCAGAAGCATCTTTGCTTGCTGGAAAAACAGGAAAATGAACAGGCCTTCTTGTGCTAGTAAACCAATGAGCCAACAAACCACAAGATGGAAGCGTCACCCACTCCAGTGTCTAAAGCCCTTGGATGCAGTGACGGGATGTTTGGCACTGAAACAGCCCTTGTGCGGAGCACTGTCACGCAGGGATTGATGGAAGTCTGCCTGAAGGTGCCTCAAGAGCCTCCCATTGTCCAGGCTAAAGCTCCCTCAGCACCTCCTCCCTGGCCTTGTGCTGCACCCCCTTGCCCAGCTGCCCTGTCCTTCTGTGCACACGCTGCAGCCCCTCAATGACTTTCTGCTTGCCAGGGCCCCACAAGTGCACACAGCACTCCAGCTGTGGCCGCAGCGCTGCCCAGCACAGGGCCACGCTCACTGCCCTGCTCCTGCTGCCCCACTGCTGCTGACACAGGCCAGCGTGCCCTTGGCCTTCTTGGCCACCTGGCCACACGCTGCCTCATCTGCAGCTGCTCCAGGCCGCCAGCCCTGCGTCCTTTTGGCCCACGCAGCTCCCCAGCCACAAAGGTGCCCATTTCACTTCACATACAGCAGGCACCATTGCAAGATGGCCTTCCTCTTCCGAGCAACACAAGACAGCAGTCAAGGACTTGCAGCTTCACCCCCACTCCAGGCTCCAAGGCACTTGCCAAAGCTGCAGACTGCACCAAAATATGCACCAACAGAAACTGGCCGCTTCTGCTTTTGGCCTCACAAGAAGGCTTCGCAACTCCACGCTTTGTTTCTTTGGCCACGCGGGACAAGAATGGCCCCCACAGCTGCATGGACCACACAATCCTCCCCTTGCAGCTTATCAAAAGCCAAAAGACAGCTGGCCCAAAAGAGACTGTACAAGTGAAGAGCTACTCAAGGAAAGTGCAGAGCGATTTCACAAGCCAAACACACCTTTCCAAAAAGGGAAAACAAACAAACCAAGGCCTGGCACCTCCAGCACTACCTCCTTTGCCCTTGGCCATAGCACTGCAGAAGCCAAGAGATAGAGCTTCCCTGAGCCAAGCAGCCAGATGCTCTCCCAGAGGCACCAGCCCTTTGCGGCCTCAACGTGACAGGACAAAGGCCAAGTTCTGTGGTGGCTGCCTGGAGGAAATCCCTAGCTCCTGCCAGGACTCCAGCGCCCAGCATCCTCAGCCAGCAACAGCAAAGTGCTGGCTGCTCCAAAACTTGCAGCTCTGCCTTGCACTAAAGACAGCACCACACACAACGGGCACTTACAAGTTCAGAGTTTTGTGCTGTAACCACTGATGGAGGCTGGCGGTCATCCACCTCACTTTGCTCCTCTCTGGCTTCTTGTCCAGGAGCAGCGGGAGCCAGGGGAGAGACGGCTCTTGCTTCTGTCATCTGTGGCAAGAGAGAAGCATGAGGGACAGGCCCTTACCTATCATGTAGAACCTTATTTCTTTTCAGATCTACCACCACATCTTCTAAGGAAAAATCAAACATTTCATAGCGACAGAAGGGTTCTAAGTCACGGCCACCAAATTAAAATAGGCCAATTCAACAGCACTCCACGTGGATATGAAGTTGATTTTCCTCCCTGTCTGCTATCAGCAAGCAAGCTTGTCCGGGCAAATCGCAGCTTTTTGTGCTTGAAAGCAGTGAAATGGAAAACTAGCAAAGCGACAGCAACGCCTTTGCTACTGCCGCTGAAGATGTGGAAAATACAAACTGGATCAGAAACTCATCCAGGGCTGGAAAAGGGCAGGAAACGTGGTGCAGAAGCATCTTTGCTTGCTGAAAAACAGGAAAATGAACAGGCCTTCCTGCGCTAGCAAACCAAGGAGCCAACAAACCACAAGATGGAAGCGTCACCCACTCCAGTGTCTAAAGCCCTTGGATGCAGTGACGGGATGTTTGGCAGTGATAGAGCCCTTGTGCTGAGCACTGTCACGCAGGGATTGATGGAAGTCTGCCTGAAGGTGCCTCAAGAGCCTCCCATTGTCCAGGCTAAAGTTCCCTCAGCACCTCCTCACTGGCCTAGTGCTGCACCCCCTTGCCCAGCTGCCCTGTCCTTCTGTGCACACGCTGCAGCCCCTCAGTGACTTTCTGCTTCCCAGGGCCCCACAAGTGCACACAGCACTCCAGCTGTGGCCGCAGCGCTGCCCAGCACAGGGCCACGCTCACTGCCCTGCTCCTGCTGCCCCACTGCTGCTGACACAGGCCAGCGTGCCCTTGGCCTTCTTGGCCACCTGGCCACACGCTGCCTCATCTGCAGCTGCTCCAGGCTGCCAGCCCTGCGTCCTTTTGGCCCACGCAGCTCCCCAGCCACAAAGGTGCCCATTTCACTTCACATACAGCAGGCACCATTGCAAGATGGCCTTCCTCTTCCGAGCAACACAAGACAGCAGTCAAGGACTTGACATTCTACACCCCACTCCAGGCTCCAAGGCACTTGCCAAAGCTGCAGACTGCACCAAAATATGCACCAACAGAAACTGGCCGCTTCTGCTTTTGGCCTCACAAGAAGGCTTCGGCAACTCCGCGTTTTGTTTCTTTGGCCACGTGGGACAAGAATGGCCCCCACAGCTGCATGGACCACACAATCCTCCCCTTGCAGCTTATCAAAAGCCAAAAGACAGCTGGCCCCAAATAGACTGTACAAGTGAAGAACTACTCAAGGAAAAGCGCAGCCGCTTTCACAAGACAAACACACCTTTCCAAAAAGGGAAAACAAACAAACCAAGGCCTGGCACCTCCAGCACGACCTCCTTTGCCCTTGGCCATAGCACTGCAGAAGCCAAGAGATAGAGCTTCCCTGAGCCAAGCAGCCAGATGCTCTCCCAGAGGCACCAGCCCTTTGGGGCCTCAACGTGACAGGACAAAGGCCAAATTCTGTGGTGGCTGCCTGGAGGAAATCCCTAGCTCCTGCCAGGACTCCAGCACCCAGCATCCTCAGCCAGCAACAGCAAAGTGCTGGCTGCTCCAAAACTTGCAGCTCTGCCTTGCACTAAAGACAGCACCACACACAACGGGCACTTACAGGTTCAGAGTTTTGTGCTGTAACCACTGATGGAGGCTGGCGGTCATCCACCTCACTTTGCTCCTCTTTGGCTTCTTCTCCAGGAGCAGCGGGAGCCAGGGGAGAGACGGCTCTTGCTTCTGTCATCTGTGGCAAGAGAGAAGCATGAGGGACAGGCCCTTACCTATCATGTAGAACCTTATTTCTTTTCAGATCTACCACCACATCTTCTAAGGAAAAATCAAACATTTCAGAGCGACAGAAGGGTTCTAAGTCACGGCCACCAAATTAAAATGGGCCAATTCAACAGCACTCCAGGTGGATATGAAGTTGATTTTCCTCTCTGTCTGCTATCAGCAAGCAAGCTAGTCCCGGCAAATCGCAGCTTTTAGTGCTTGAAAGCAGTGAAATGGCAAACTAGCAAAGCGACAGCAACGCCTTTGCTACTGCCGCTGCAGATGTGGAAAACACAAACTGGATCAGAAACCCATCCAGGGCTGGAAAAGGGCAGGAAAAGTGGTGCAGAATCATCTTTGCTTGCTGGAAAAACAGGAAAATGAACAGGCCTTCCTGCGCTAGCAAACCAAGGAGCCAACAAACCACAAGATGGAAGCAACACCCACTCCAGTGTCTAAAGCTCTTGGATGCAGTGACGGGATGTTTGGCAGTGATAGAGCCCTTGTGCTGAGCACTGTCATGCAGGGATTGATGGCAGTCTGCCTGAAGGTGCCTCAAGAGCCTCCCATTGTCCAGGCGAATGTTCCCTCAGCACCTCCTCCCTGGCCTTGTGCTGCACCCCCTTGCCCAGCTGCCCTGTCCTTCTGTGCACACGCTGCAGCCCCTCAATGACTTTCTGCTTCCCAGGGGCCCACAAGTGCACACAGCACTCCAGCTGTGGCCGCAGCGCTGCCCAGCACAGGGCCACGCTCACTGCCCTGCTCCTGCTGCCCCACTGCTGCTGACACAGGCCAGCGTGCCCTTGGCCTTCTTGGCCACCTGGCCACACGCTGCCTCATCTGCAGCTGCTCCAGGCCGCCAGCCCTGCGTCCTTTTGGCCCACGCAGCTCCCCAGCCACAAAGGTGCCCATTTCACTTCACATACAGCAGGCACCATTGCAAGATGGCCTTCCTCTTCCGAGCAACACAAGACAGCAGTCAAGGACTTGACAGCTTCCACCCCCACTCCAGGCTCCAAGGCACTTGCCAAAGCTGCAGACTGCACCAAAATATGCACCAACAGCAACTGGCCGCTTCTGCTTTTGGCCTCACAAGAAGGCTTCGCAACTCCGTGTTTTGGTTCTTTGGCCACGCGGGACAAGAATGGCCCCCACAGCTGCATGGACCACACAATCCTCCCCTTGCAGTTATCAAAAGCCAAAAGACAGCGGTCCCATTTAGACTGTACAGGTGAAGAACTACTCAAGGAAAAGCGCAGCCCGCTTTCACAAGACAAACACACCTTTCCAAAAAGGGAAAACAAACCAACCAAGGCCTGGCACCTCCAGCACGACCTCCTTTGCCCTTGGCCATAGCACTGCAGAAGCCAAGAGATAGAGCTTCCCTGAGCCAAGCAGCCAGATGCTCTCCCAGAGGCACCAGCCCTTTGGGGCCTGAACGTGACAGGACAAAGGCCAAGCCCTGTGGTGGCTGCCTGGAGGAAATCCCTAGCTCCTGCCAGGACTCCAGCACCCAGCATCCTCAGCCTGCAACAGCAAAGTGCTGGCTGCTCCAAAACTTGCAGCTCTGCCTTGCACTAAAGACAGCACCACACACAACGGGCACTTACAGGTTCAGAGTTTTGTGTGCTGTAACCACTGATGGAGGCTGGCGGTCATCCACCTCACTTTGCTCCTCTTTGGCTTCTTCTCCAGGAGCAGCGGGAGCCAGGGGAGAGACGGCTCTTGCTTCTGTCATCTGTGGCAAGAGAGAAGCATGAGGGACAGGCCCTTTGCTATCATGTAGAACCTTATTTCTTTTCAGATCTACCACCACATCTTCTAAGGAAAAATCAAACATTTCATAGCGACAGAAGGGTTCTAAGTCACGGCCACCAAATTAACATGGGCCAATTCAACTGCACTCCAGGTGGATATGAAGTTGATTTTCCTCTCTGTCTGCTATCAGCAAGCAAGCTAGTCCGGGCAAATCGGAGCTTTTAGTGCTTGAAAGCAGTGAAATGGCAAACTAGCAAAGCGACAGCAACGCCTTTGCTACTGCCGCTGCAGATGTGGAAAACACAGACTGGATCAGAAACTCATCCAGGGCTGGAAAAGGGCAGGAAACGTGGTGCAGAATCATCTTTGCTTGCTGGAAAAACAGGAAAATGAACAGGCCTTCCTGCGCTAGCAAACCAAGGAGCCAACAAACCACAAGATGGAAGCAACACCCACTCCAGTGTCTAAAGCTCTTGGATGCAGTGACGGGATGTTTGGCAGTGATAGAGCCCTTGTGCTGAGCACTGTCATGCAGGCGTTGATGGCAGTCTGCCTGAAGGTGCCTCAAGAGCCTCCCATTGTCCAGGCTAAATGCTCCCTCAGCACCTCCTCCCTGGCCTAGTGCTGCACCCCCTTGCCCAGCTGCCCTGTCCTTCTGTGCACACGCTGCAGCCCCTCAATGACTTTCTGCTTGCCAGGGCCCACAAGTGCACACAGCACTCCAGCTGTGGCCGCAGCGCTGCCCAGCACAGGGCCACGCTCACTGCCCTGCTCCTGCTGCCCCACTGCTGCTGACACAGGCCAGCGTGCCCTTGGCCTTCTTGGCCACCTGGCCACACGCTGCCTCATCTGCAGCTGCTCCAGGCTGCCAGCCCTGCGTCCTTTTGGCCCACGCAGCTCCCCAGCCACAAAGGTGCCCATTTCACTTCACATACAGCAGGCACCATTGCAAGATGGCCTTCCTCTTCCGAGCAACACAAGACAGCAGTCAAGGACTTGACACTTCCACCCCCACTCCAGGCTCCAAGGCACTTGCCAAAGCTGCAGACTGCACCAAAATATGCAGCAACAGCAACTGGCCGCTTCTGCTTTTGGCCTCACAAGAAGGCTTCGCAACTCCGTGTTTTGGTTCTTTGGCCACGCGGGACAAGAATGGCCCCCACAGCTGCATGGAGCATACAATCCTCCCCCTTGCAGTTATCAAAAGCCAAAAGACAGGGTCCCATTTAGACTTTACAGGTGAAGAACTACTCAAGGAAAAGCGCAGCCCGCTTTCACAAGACAAACACACCTTTCCAAAAAGGGAAAACAAACCAACCAAGGCCTGGCACCTCCAGAACGACCTCCTTTGCCCTTGGCCATAGCACTGCAGAAGCCAAGAGATAGAGCTTCCCTGAGCCAAGCAGCCAGATGCTCTCCCAGAGGCACCAGCCCTTTGGGGCCTGAACGTGACAGGACAAAGGCCAATCCCTGTGGTGGCTGCCTGGAGGAAATCCCTAGCTCCTGCCAGGACTCCAGCACCCAGCATCCTCAGCCTGCAACCCTCAAAGTGCTGGCTGCTCCAAAACTTGCAGCTCTTCCTTGCACTAAAGACAGCACCACACACAACGGGCACTTACAAGTTCAGAGTTTTGTGCCGTAACCATAATCACTGATGGAGGCTGGCGGTCATCCACCTCACTTTGCTCCTCTTTGGCTTCTTCTCCAGGAGCAGCGGGAGCCAGGGGAGAGACGGCTCTTGCTTCTGTCATCTGTGGCAAGAGAGAAGCATGAGGGACAGGCCCTTTGCTATCATGTAGAACCTTATTTCTTTTCAGATCTACCACCACATCTTCTAAGGAAAAATCAGACATTTCAGAGCGACAGAAAGGTTCTAAGTCACGGCCACCAAATTAACATGGGCCAATTCAACTGCACTCCACGTGGATATGAAGTTGATTTTCCTCTCTGTCTGCTATCAGCAAGCAAGCTAGTCCAGGCAAATCGGAGCTTTTAGTGCTTGAAAGCAGTGAAATGGCAAACTAGCAAAGCGACAGCAACGCCTTTGCTACTGCCGCTGCAGATGTGGAAAACACAGACTGGATCAGAAACTCATCCAGGGCTGGAAAAGGGCAGGAAAAGTGGTGCAGAATCATCTTTGCTTGCTGGAAAAACAGGAAAATGAGCAGGCCTTCCTGCGCTAGCAAACCAAGGAGCCAACAAACCACAAGAGGGAAGCAACACCCACTCCAGTGTCTAAAGCTCTTGGATGCAGTGACGGGATGTTTGGCAGTGATAGAGCCCTTGTGCTGAGCACTGTCATGCAGGCATTGATGGCAGTCTGCCTGAAGGTGCCTCAAGAGCCTCCCATTGTCCAGGCGAATGTTCCCTCAGCACCTCCTCCCTGGCCTAGTGCTGCACCCCCTTGCCCAGCTGCCCTGTCCTTCTGTGCACACGCTGCAGCCCCTCAATGACTTTCTGCTTGCCAGGGCCCACAAGTGCACACAGCACTCCAGCTGTGGCCGCAGCGCTGCCCAGCACAGGGCCACGCTCACTGCCCTGCTCCTGCTGCCCCACTGCTGCTGACACAGGCCAGCGTGCCCTTGGCCTTCTTGGCCACCTGGCCACACGCTGCCTCATCTGCAGCTGCTCCAGGCTGCCAGCCCTGCGTCCTTTTGGCCCACGCAGCTCCCCAGCCACAAAGGTGCCCATTTCACTTCACATACAGCAGGCACCATTGCAAGATGGCCTTCCTCTTCCGAGCAACACAAGACAGCAGTCAAGGACTTGACATTCCACCCCCACTCCAGGCTCCAAGGCACTTGCCAAAGCTGCAGACTGCACCAAAATATGCACCAACAGCAACTGGCCGCTTCTGCTTTTGGCCTCACAAGAAGGCTTCGCAACTCCGTGTTTTGGTTCTTTGGCCACGCGGGACAAGAATGGCCCCCACAGCTGCATGGACCACACAATCCTCCCCTTGCAGTTATCAAAAGCCAAAAGACAGGGTCCCATTTAGACTTTACAGGTGAAGAACTACTCAAGGAAAAGCGCAGCCCGCTTTCACAAGACAAACACACCTTTCCAAAAAGGGAAAACAAACCAACCAAGGCCTGGCACCTCCAGAACGACCTCTTTTGCCCTTGGCCATAGCACTGCAGAAGCCAAGAGATAGAGCTTCCCTGAGCCAAGGAGCCAGATGCTCTCCCAGAGGCACCAGCCCTTTGGGGCCTGAACGTGACAGGACAAAGGCCAAGCCCTGCGGTGGCTGCCTGGAGGAAATCCCTAGCTCCTGCCAGGACTCCAGCACCCAGCATCCTCAGCCTGCAACCCTCAAAGTGCTGGCTGCTCCAAAACTTGCAGCTCTTCCTTGCACTAAAGACAGCACCACACACAACGGGCACTTACAAGTTCAGAGTTTTGTGCTGTAACCACTGATGGAGGCTGGCGGTCATCCACCTCACTTTGCTCCTCTTTGGCTTCTTCTCCAGGAGCAGCGGGAGCCAGGGGAGAGACGGCTCTTGCTTCTGTCATCTGTGGCAAGAGAGAAGCATGAGGGACAGGCCCTTTGCTATCATGTAGAACCTTATTTCTTTTCAGATCTACCACCACATCTTCTAAGGAAAAATCAGACATTTCAGAGCGACAGAAAGGTTCTAAGTCACGGCCACCAAATTAACATGGGCCAATTCAACTGCACTCCACGTGGATATGAAGTTGATTTTCCTCTCTGTCTGCTATCAGCAAGCAAGCTAGTCCGGGCAAATCGGAGCTTTTAGTGCTTGAAAGCAGTGAAATGGCAAACTAGCAAAGCGACAGCAACGCCTTTGCTACTGCCGCTGCAGATGTGGAAAACACAGACTGGATCAGAAACTCATCCAGGGCTGGAAAAGGGCAGGAAAAGTGGTGCAGAATCATCTTTGCTTGCTGGAAAAACAGGAAAATGAGCAGGCCTTCCTGCGCTAGCAAACCAAGGAGCCAACAAACCACAAGATGGAAGCAACACCCACTCCAGTGTCTAAAGCTCTTGGATGCAGTGACGGGATGTTTGGCAGTGATAGAGCCCTTGTGCTGAGCACTGTCATGCAGGCATTGATGGCAGTCTGCCTGAAGGTGCCTCAAGAGCCTCCCATTGTCCAGGCGAATGTTCCCTCAGCACCTCCTCCCTGGCCTAGTGCTGCACCCCCTTGCCCAGCTGCCCTGTCCTTCTGTGCACACGCTGCAGCCCCTCAATGACTTTCTGCTTCCCAGGGCCCCACAAGTGCACACAGCACTCCAGCTGTGGCCGCAGCGCTGCCCAGCACAGGGCCACGCTCACTGCCCTGCTCCTGCTGCCCCACTGCTGCTGACACAGGCCAGCGTGCCCTTGGCCTTCTTGGCCACCTGGCCACACGCTGCCTCATCTGCAGCTGCTCCAGGCTGCCAGCCCTGCGTCCTTTTGGCCCACGCAGCTCCCCAGCCACAAAGGTGCCCATTTCACTTCACATACAGCAGGCACCATTGCAAGATGGCCTTCCTCTTCCGAGCAACACAAGACAGCAGTCAAGGACTTGACATTCCACCCCCACTCCAGGCTCCAAGGCACTTGCCAAAGCTGCAGACTGCACCAAAATATGCAGCAACAGCAACTGGCCGCTTCTGCTTTTGGCCTCACAAGAAGGCTTCGCAACTCCGTGTTTTGGTTCTTTGGCCACGCGGGACAAGAATGGCCCCCACAGCTGCATGGAGCATACAATCCTCCCCTTGCATTTATCAAAAGCCAAAAGACAGGGTCCCATTTAGACTTTACAGGTGAAGAACTACTCAAGGAAAAGCGCAGCCCGCTTTCACAAGACAAACACACCTTTCCAAAAAGGGAAAACAAACCAACCAAGGCCTGGCACCTCCAGAACGACCTCCTTTGCCCTTGGCCATAGCACTGCAGAAGCCAAGAGATAGAGCTTCCCTGAGCCAAGCAGCCAGATGCTCTCCCAGAGGCACCAGCCCTTTGGGGCCTGAACGTGACAGGACAAAGGCCAAGCCCTGCGGTGGCTGCCTGGAGGAAATCCCTAGCTCCTGCCAGGACTCCAGCACCCAGCATCCTCAGCCTGCAACCCTCAAAGTGCTGGCTGCTCCAAAACTTGCAGCTCTTCCTTGCACTAAAGACAGCACCACACACAACGGGCACTTACAGGTTCAGAGTATGGTGCTGTAACCACTGATGGAGGCTGGCGGTCATCCACCTCACTTTGCTCCTCTTTGGCTTCTTCTCCAGGAGCAGCGGGAGCCAGGGGAGAGACGGCTCTTGCTTCTGTCATCTGTGGCAAGAGAGAAGCATGAGGGACAGGCCCTTTGCTATCATGTAGAACCTTATTTCTTTTCAGATCTACCACCACATCTTCTAAGGAAAAATCAAACATTTCAGAGCGACAGAAAGGTTCTAAGTCACGGCCACCAAATTAACATGGGCCAATTCAACTGCACTCCACGTGGATATGAAGTTGATTTTCCTCTCTGTCTGCTATCAGCAAGCAAGCTAGTCCGGGCAAATCGGAGCTTTTAGTGCTTGAAAGCAGTGAAATGGCAAACTAGCAAAGCGACAGCAACGCCTTTGCTACTGCCGCTGCAGATGTGGAAAACACAGACTGGATCAGAAACTCATCCAGGGCTGGAAAAGGGCAGGAAAAGTGGTGCAGAATCATCTTTGCTTGCTGGAAAAACAGGAAAATGAACAGGCCTTCCTGCGCTAGCAAACCAAGGAGCCAACAAACCACAAGATGGAAGCAACACCCACTCCAGTGTCTAAAGCTCTTGGATGCAGTGACGGGATGTTTGGCAGTGATAGAGCCCTTGTGCTGAGCACTGTCATGCAGGCATTGATGGCAGTCTGCCTGAAGGTGCCTCAAGAGCCTCCCATTGTCCAGGCGAATGTTCCCTCAGCACCTCCTCCCTGGCCTAGTGCTGCACCCCCTTGCCCAGCTGCCCTGTCCTTCTGTGCACACGCTGCAGCCCCTCAATGACTTTCTGCTTCCCAGGGCCCCACAAGTGCACACAGCACTCCAGCTGTGGCCGCAGCGCTGCCCAGCACAGGGCCACGCTCACTGCCCTGCTCCTGCTGCCCCACTGCTGCTGACACAGGCCAGCGTGCCCTTGGCCTTCTTGGCCACCTGGCCACACGCTGCCTCATCTGCAGCTGCTCCAGGCTGCCAGCCCTGCGTCCTTTTGGCCCACGCAGCTCCCCAGCCACAAAGGTGCCCATTTCACTTCACATACAGCAGGCACCATTGCAAGATGGCCTTCCTCTTCCGAGCAACACAAGACAGCAGTCAAGGACTTGACATTCCACCCCCACTCCAGGCTCCAAGGCACTTGCCAAAGCTGCAGACTGCACCAAAATATGCACCAACAGCAACTGGCCGCTTCTGCTTTTGGCCTCACAAGAAGGCTTCGCAACTCCGTGTTTTGGTTCTTTGGCCACGCGGGACAAGAATGGCCCCCACAGCTGCATGGACCACACAATCCTCCCCTTGCAGTTATCAAAAGCCAAAAGACAGGGTCCCATTTAGACTTTACAGGTGAAGAACTACTCAAGGAAAAGCGCAGCCCGCTTTCACAAGACAAACACACCTTTCCAAAAAGGGAAAACAAACCAACCAAGGCCTGGCACCTCCAGAACGACCTCTTTCGCCCTTGGCCATAGCACTGCAGAAGCCAAGAGATAGAGCTTCCCTGAGCCAAGCAGCCAGATGCTCTCCCAGAGGCACCAGCCCTTTGGGGCCTGAACGTGACAGGACAAAGGCCAAGCCCTGCGGTGGCTGCCTGGAGGAAATCCCTAGCTCCTGCCAGGACTCCAGCACCCAGCATCCTCAGCCTGCAACAGCAAAGTGCTGGCTGCTCCAAAACTTGCAGCTCTGCCTTGCACTAAAGACAGCACCACACACAACGGGCACTTACAGGTCCAGAGTATGGTGCTGTAACCACTGATGGAGGCTGGCGGTCATCCACCTCACTTTGCTCCTCTTTGGCTTCTTCTCCAGGAGCAGCGGGAGCCAGGGGAGAGACGGCTCTTGCTTCTGTCATCTGTGGCAAGAGAGAAGCATGAGGGACAGGCCCTTTGCTATCATGTAGAACCTTATTTCTTTTCAGATCTACCACCACATCTTCTAAGGAAAAATCAAACATTTCAGAGCGACAGAAAGGTTCTAAGTCACGGCCACCAAATTAACATGGGCCAATTCAACTGCACTCCAGGTGGATATGAAGTTGATTTTTCCTCTCTGTCTGCTATCAGCAAGCAAGCTAGTCCGGGCAAATCGGAGCTTTTAGTGCTTGAAAGCAGTGAAATGGCAAACTAGCAAAGCGACAGCAACGCCTTTGCTACTGCCGCTGCAGATGTGGAAAACACAGACTGGATCAGAAACTCATCCAGGGCTGGAAAAGGGCAGGAAAAGTGGTGCAGAATCATCTTTGCTTGCTGGAAAAACAGGAAAATGAACAGGCCTTCCTGCGCTAGCAAACCAAGGAGCCAACAAACCACAAGATGGAAGCAACACCCACTCCAGTGTCTAAAGCTCTTGGATGCAGTGACGGGATGTTTGGCAGTGATAGAGCCCTTGTGCTGAGCACTGTCATGCAGGCATTGATGGCAGTCTGCCTGAAGGTGCCTCAAGAGCCTCCCATTGTCCAGGCGAATGTTCCCTCAGCACCTCCTCCCTGGCCTAGTGCTGCACCCCCTTGCCCAGCTGCCCTGTCCTTCTGTGCACACGCTGCAGCCCCTCAATGACTTTCTGCTTCCCAGGGCCCACAAGTGCACACAGCACTCCAGCTGTGGCCGCAGCGCTGCCCAGCACAGGGCCACGCTCACTGCCCTGCTCCTGCTGCCCCACTGCTGCTGACACAGGCCAGCGTGCCCTTGGCCTTCTTGGCCACCTGGCCACACGCTGCCTCATCTGCAGCTGCTCCAGGCTGCCAGCCCTGCGTCCTTTTGGCCCACGCAGCTCCCCAGCCACAAAGGTGCCCATTTCACTTCACATACAGCAGGCACCATTGCAAGATGGCCTTCCTCTTCCGAGCAACACAAGACAGCAGTCAAGGACTTGACATTCCACCCCCACTCCAGGCTCCAAGGCACTTGCCAAAGCTGCAGACTGCACCAAAATATGCACCAACAGCAACTGGCCGCTTCTGCTTTTGGCCTCACAAGAAGGCTTCGCAACTCCGTGTTTTGGTTCTTTGGCCACGCGGGACAAGAATGGCCCCCCACAGCTGCATGGACCACACAATCCTCCCCTTGCAGTTATCAAAAGCCAAAAGACAGGGTCCCATTTAGACTTTACAGGTGAAGAACTACTCAAGGAAAAGCGCAGCCCGCTTTCACAAGACAAACACACCTTTCCAAAAAGGGAAAACAAACCAACCAAGGCCTGGCACCTCCAGAACGACCTCTTTTCGCCCTTGGCCATAGCACTGCAGAAGCCAAGAGATAGAGCTTCCCTGAGCCAAGCAGCCAGATGCTCTCCCAGAGGCACCAGCCCTTTGGGGCCTGAACGTGACAGGACAAAGGCCAAGCCCTGCGGTGGCTGCCTGGAGGAAATCCCTAGCTCCTGCCAGGACTCCAGCACCCAGCATCCTCAGCCTGCAACAGCAAAGTGCTGGCTGCTCCCAAACTTGCAGCTCTGCCTTGCACTAAAGACAGCACCACACACAACGGGCACTTACAGGTTCAGAGTATGGTGCTGGAACCACTGATGGAGGCTGGCGGTCATCCACCTCACTTTGCTCCTCTTTGGCTTCTTCTCCAGGAGCAGCGGGAGCCAGGGGAGAGACGGCTCTTGCTTCTGTCATCTGTGGCAAGAGAGAAGCATGAGGGACAGGCCCTTTGCTATCATGTAGAACCTTATTTCTTTTCAGATCTACCACCACATCTTCTAAGGAAAAATCAAACATTTCAGAGCGACAGAAAGGTTCTAAGTCACGGCCACCAAATTAACATGGGCCAATTCAACTGCACTCCAGGTGGATATGAAGTTGATTTTCCTCTCTGTCTGCTATCAGCAAGCAAGCTAGTCCGGGCAAATCGGAGCTTTTAGTGCTTGAAAGCAGTGAAATGGCAAATTAGCAAAGCGACAGCAACGCCTTTGCTACTGCCGCTGCAGATGTGGAAAACACAGACTGGATCAGAAACTCATCCAGGGCTGGAAAAGGGCAGGAAAAGTGGTGCAGAATCATCTTTGCTTGCTGGAAAAACAGGAAAATGAACAGGCCTTCCTGCGCTAGCAAACCAAGGAGCCAACAAACCACAAGATGGAAGCAACACCCACTCCAGTGTCTAAAGCTCTTGGATGCAGTGACGGGATGTTTGGCAGTGATAGAGCCCTTGTGCTGAGCACTGTCATGCAGGGATTGATGGCAGTCTGCCTGAAGGTGCCTCAAGAGCCTCCCATTGTCCAGGCGAATGTTCCCTCAGCACCTCCTCCCTGGCCTAGTGCTGCACCCCCTTGCCCAGCTGCCCTGTCCTTCTGTGCACACGCTGCAGCCCCTCAATGACTTTCTGCTTCCCAGGGCCCACAAGTGCACACAGCACTCCAGCTGTGGCCGCAGCGCTGCCCAGCACAGGGCCACGCTCACTGCCCTGCTCCTGCTGCCCCACTGCTGCTGACACAGGCCAGCGTGCCCTTGGCCTTCTTGGCCACCTGGCCACACGCTGCCTCATCTGCAGCTGCTCCAGGCTGCCAGCCCTGCGTCCTTTTGGCCCACGCAGCTCCCCAGCCACAAAGGTGCCCATTTCACTTCACATACAGCAGGCACCATTGCAAGATGGCCTTCCTCTTCCGAGCAACACAAGACAGCAGTCAAGGACTTGACATTCCACCCCCACTCCAGGCTCCAAGGCACTTGCCAAAGCTGCAGACTGCACCAAAATATGCACCAACAGCAACTGGCCGCTTCTGCTTTTGGCCTCACAAGAAGGCTTCGCAACTCCGTGTTTTGGTTCTTTGGCCACGCGGGACAAGAATGGCCCCCCACAGCTGCATGGACCACACAATCCTCCCCTTGCAGTTATCAAAAGCCAAAAGACAGGGTCCCATTTAGACTTTACAGGTGAAGAACTACTCAAGGAAAAGCGCAGCCCGCTTTCACAAGACAAACACACCTTTCCAAAAAGGGAAAACAAACCAACCAAGGCCTGGCACCTCCAGAACGACCTCTTTCGCCCTTGGCCATAGCACTGCAGAAGCCAAGAGATAGAGCTTCCCTGAGCCAAGCAGCCAGATGCTCTCCCAGAGGCACCAGCCCTTTGGGGCCTGAACGTGACAGGACAAAGGCCAAGCCCTGCGGTGGCTGCCTGGAGGAAATCCCTAGCTCCTGCCAGGACTCCAGCACCCAGCATCCTCAGCCTGCAACAGCAAAGTGCTGGCTGCTCCCAAAACTTGCAGCTCTGCCTTGCACTAAAGACAGCACCACACACAACGGGCACTTACAGGTCCAGAGTATGGTGCTGTAACCACTGATGGAGGCTGGCGGTCATCCACCTCACTTTGCTCCTCTTTGGCTTCTTCTCCAGGAGCAGCGGGAGCCAGGGGAGAGACGGCTCTTGCTTCTGTCATCTGTGGCAAGAGAGAAGCATGAGGGACAGGCCCTTTGCTATCATGTAGAACCTTATTTCTTTTCAGATCTACCACCACATCTTCTAAGGAAAAATCAAACATTTCAGAGCGACAGAAAGGTTCTAAGTCACGGCCACCAAATTAACATGGGCCAATTCAACTGCACTCCAGGTGGATATGAAGTTGATTTTCCTCTCTGTCTGCTATCAGCAAGCAAGCTAGTCCGGGCAAATCGGAGCTTTTAGTGCTTGAAAGCAGTGAAATGGCAAACTAGCAAAGCGACAGCAACGCCTTTGCTACTGCCGCTGCAGATGTGGAAAACACAGACTGGATCAGAAACTCATCCAGGGCTGGAAAAGGGCAGGAAAAGTGGTGCAGAATCATCTTTGCTTGCTGGAAAAACAGGAAAATGAACAGGCCTTCCTGCGCTAGCAAACCAAGGAGCCGAGAAACCACAAGATGGAAGCAACACCCACTCCAGTGTCTAAAGCTCTTGGATGCAGTGACGGGATGTTTGGCAGTGATAGAGCCCTTGTGCTGAGCACTGTCATGCAGGGATTGATGGCAGTCTGCCTGAAGGTGCCTCAAGAGCCTCCCATTGTCCAGGCGAATGTTCCCTCAGCACCTCCTCCCTGGCCTAGTGCTGCACCCCCTTGCCCAGCTGCCCTGTCCTTCTGTGCACACGCTGCAGCCCCTCAATGACTTTCTGCTTCCCAGGGCCCACAAGTGCACACAGCACTCCAGCTGTGGCCGCAGCGCTGCCCAGCACAGGGCCACGCTCACTGCCCTGCTCCTGCTGCCCCACTGCTGCTGACACAGACCAGCGTGCCCTTGGCCTTCTTGGCCACCTGGCCACACGCTGCCTCATCTGCAGCTGCTCCAGGCTGCCAGCCCTGCGTCCTTTTGGCCCACGCAGCTCCCCAGCCACAAAAGTGCCCATTTCACTTCACATACAGCAGGCACCATTGCAAGATGGCCTTCCTCTTCCGAGCAACACAAGACAGCAGTCAAGGACTTGACATTCCACCCCCACTCCAGGCTCCAAGGCACTTGCCAAAGCTGCAGACTGCACCAAAATATGCACCAACAGCAACTGGCCGCTTCTGCTTTTGGCCTCACAAGAAGGCTTCGCAACTCCGTGTTTTGGTTCTTTGGCCACGCGGGACAAGAATGGCCCCCACAGCTGCATGGACCACACAATCCTCCCCTTGCAGTTATCAAAAGCCAAAAGACAGGGTCCCATTTAGACTTTACAGGTGAAGAACTACTCAAGGAAAAGCGCAGCCCGCTTTCACAAGACAAACACACCTTTCCAAAAAGGGAAAACAAACCAACCAAGGCCTGGCACCTCCAGAACGACCTCTTTCGCCCTTGGCCATAGCACTGCAGAAGCCAAGAGATAGAGCTTCCCTGAGCCAAGCAGCCAGATGCTCTCCCAGAGGCACCAGCCCTTTGGGGCCTGAACGTGACAGGACAAAGGCCAAGCCCTGCGGTGGCTGCCTGGAGGAAATCCCTAGCTCCTGCCAGGACTCCAGCACCCAGCATCCTCAGCCTGCAACAGCAAAGTGCTGGCTGCTCCAAAACTTGCAGCTCTGCCTTGCACTAAAGACAGCACCACACACAACGGGCACTTACAGGTCCAGAGTATGGTGGTGGGACCACTGATGGAGGCTGGCGGTCATCCACCTCACTTTGCTCCTCTTTGGCTTCTTCTCCAGGAGCAGCGGGAGCCAGGGGAGAGACGGCTCTTGCTTCTGTCATCTGTGGCAAGAGAGAAGCATGAGGGACAGGCCCTTTGCTATCATGTAGAACCTTATTTCTTTTCAGATCTACCACCACATCTTCTAAGGAAAAATCAAACATTTCAGAGCGACAGAAAGGTTCTAAGTCACGGCCACCAAATTAACATGGGCCAATTCAACTGCACTCCAGGTGGATATGAAGTTGATTTTCCTCTCTGTCTGCTATCAGCAAGCAAGCTAGTCCGGGCAAATCGGAGCTTTTAGTGCTTGAAAGCAGTGAAATGGCAAATTAGCAAAGCGACAGCAACGCCTTTGCTACTGCCGCTGCAGATGTGGAAAACACAGACTGGATCAGAAACTCATCCAGGGCTGGAAAAGGGCAGGAAAAGTGGTGCAGAATCATCTTTGCTTGCTGGAAAAACAGGAAAATGAACAGGCCTTCCTGCGCTAGCGCAAACCAAGGAGCCAACAAACCACAAGATGGAAGCAACACCCACTCCAGTGTCTAAAGCTCTTGGATGCAGTGACGGGATGTTTGGCAGTGATAGAGCCCTTGTGCTGAGCACTGTCATGCAGGGATTGATGGCAGTCTGCCTGAAGGTGCCTCAAGAGCCTCCCATTGTCCAGGCGAATGTTCCCTCAGCACCTCCTCCTGGCCTAGTGCTGCACCCCTTGCCCAGCTGCCCTGTCCTTCTGTGCACACGCTGCAGCCCCTCAATGACTTTCTGCTTCCCAGGGCCCCACAAGTGCACACAGCACTCCAGCTGTGGCCGCAGCGCTGCCCAGCACAGGGCCACGCTCACTGCCCTGCTCCTGCTGCCCCACTGCTGCTGACACAGGCCAGCGTGCCCTTGGCCTTCTTGGCCACCTGGCCACACGCTGCCTCATCTGCAGCTGCTCCAGGCTGCCAGCCCTGCGTCCTTTTGGCCCACGCAGCTCCCCAGCCACAAAGGTGCCCATTTCACTTCACATACAGCAGGCACCATTGCAAGATGGCCTTCCTCTTCCGAGCAACACAAGACAGCAGTCAAGGACTTGACATTCCACCCCCACTCCAGGCTCCAAGGCACTTGCCAAAGCTGCAGACTGCACCAAAATATGCACCAACAGCAACTGGCCGCTTCTGCTTTTGGCCTCACAAGAAGGCTTCGCAACTCCGTGTTTTGGTTCTTTGGCCACGCGGGACAAGAATGGCCCCCACAGCTGCATGGACCACACAATCCTCCCCTTGCAGTTATCAAAAGCCAAAAGACAGGGTCCCATTTAGACTTTACAGGTGAAGAACTACTCAAGGAAAAGCGCAGCCCGCTTTCACAAGACAAACACACCTTTCCAAAAAGGGAAAACAAACCAACCAAGGCCTGGCACCTCCAGAACGACCTCCTTTCGCCCTTGGCCATAGCACTGCAGAAGCCAAGAGATAGAGCTTCCCTGAGCCAAGCAGCCAGATGCTCTCCCAGAGGCACCAGCCCTTTGGGGCCTGAACGTGACAGGACAAAGGCCAAGCCCTGTGGTGGCTGCCTGGAGGAAATCCCTAGCTCCTGCCAGGACTCCAGCACCCAGCATCCTCAGCCTGCAACAGCAAAGTGCTGGCTGCTCCAAAACTTGCAGCTCTGCCTTGCACTAAAGACAGCACCACACACAACGGGCACTTACAGGTCCAGAGTATTGTGGTGGGACCACTGATGGAGGCTGGCGGTCATCCACCTCACTTTGCTCCTCTTTGGCTTCTTCTCCAGGAGCAGCGGGAGCCAGGGGAGAGACGGCTCTTGCTTCTGTCATCTGTGGCAAGAGAGAAGCATGAGGGACAGGCCCTTACCTATCATGTAGAACCTTATTTCTTTTCAGATCTACCACCACATCTTCTAAGGAAAAATCAAACATTTCATAGCGACAGAAAGGTTCTAAGTCACGGCCACCAAATTAACATGGGCCAATTCAACTGCACTCCAGGTGGATATGAAGTTGATTTTCCTCCTGGCTGCTATCAGCAAGCAAGCTTGTCCGGCAAATCGGAGCTTTTAGTGCTTGAAAGCAGTGAAATGGCAAACTAGCAAAGCGACAGCAACGCCTTTGCTACTGCTGCTGCAGATGTGGAAAACACAAACTGGATCAGAAACCCATCCAGGGCTGGAAAAGGGCAGGAAAAGTGGTGCAGAATCATCTTTGCTTGCTGGAAAAACAGGAAAATGAACAGGCCTTCCTGCGCTAGCAAAACCAAGGAGCCAACAAACCACAAGATGGAAGCAACACCCACTCCAGTGTCTAAAGCTCTTGGATGCAGTGACGGGATGTTTGGCAGTGATACAGCCCTTGTGCTGAGCACTGTCATGCAGGGATTGATGGCAGTCTGCCTGAAGGTGCCTCAAGAGCCTCCCATTGTCCAGGCTAAAGTTCCCTCAGCACCTCCTCCCTGGCCTAGTGCTGCACCCCCTTGCCCAGCTGCCCTGTCCTTCTGTGCACACGCTGCAGCCCCTCAATGACTTTCTGCTTCCCAGGGCCCCACAAGTGCACACAGCACTCCAGCTGTGGCCGCAGCGCTGCCCAGCACAGGGCCACGCTCACTGCCCTGCTCCTGCTGCCCCACTGCTGCTGACACAGGCCAGCGTGCCCTTGGCCTTCTTGGCCACCTGGCCACACGCTGCCTCATCTGCAGCTGCTCCAGGCCGCCAGCCCTGCGTCCTTTTGGCCCACGCAGCTCCCCAGCCACAAAGGTGCCCATTTCACTTCACATACAGCAGGCACCATTGCAAGATGGCCTTCCTCTTCCGAGCAACACAAGACAGCAGTCAAGGACTTGACACTTCCCCCCCACTCCAGGCTCCAAGGCACTTGCCAAAGCTGCAGACTGCACCAAAATATGCACCAACAGCAACTGGCCGCTTCTGCTTTTGGCCTCACAAGAAGGCTTCGCCCAACTCCGTGTTTTGGTTCTTTGGCCACGCGGGACAAGAATGGCCCCCCACAGCTGCATGGACCACACAATCCTCCCCTTGCAGCTTATCAAAAGCCAAAAGACAGGGTCCCAATTAGACTTTACAGGTGAAGAACTACTCAAGGAAAAGTGCAGCCCGCTTTCACAAGACAAACACACCTTTCCAAAAAGGGAAAACAAACCAACCAAGGCCTGGCACCTCCAGAACGACCTCTTTTGCCCTTGGCCATAGCACTGCAGAAGCCAAGAGATAGAGCTTCCCTGAGCCAAGCAGCCAGATGCTCTCCCAGAGGCACCAGCCCTTTGGGGCCTGAACGTGACAGGACAAAGGCCAAGTTCTGCGGTGGCTGCCTGGAGGAAATCCCTAGCTCCTGCCAGGACTCCAGCACCCAGCATCCTCAGCCTGCAACAGCAAAGTGCTGGCTGCTCCAAAACTTGCAGCTCTGCCTTGCACTAAAGACAGCACCACACACAAGGGGCACTTACAGGTCCAGAGTATGGTGCTGTAACCACTGATGGAGGCTGGCGGTCATCCACCTCACTTTGCTCCTCTTTGGCTTCTTCTCCAGGAGCAGCGGGAGCCAGGGGAGAGACGGCTCTTGCTTCTGTCATCTGTGGCAAGAGAGAAGCATGAGGGACAGGCCCTTTCCTATCATGTAGAACCTTATTTCTTTTCAGATCTACCACCACATCTTCTAAGGAAAAATCAAACATTTCAGAGCGACAGAAAGGTTCTAAGTCACGGCCACCAAATTAACATGGGCCAATTCAACTGCACTCCAGGTGGATATGAAGTTGATTTTCCTCTCTGTCTGCTATCAGCAAGCAAGCTTGTCCGGGCAAATCGGAGCTTTTAGTGCTTGAAAGCAGTGAAATGGAAAACTAGCAAAGCGACAGCAACGCCTTTGCTACTGCCGCTGCAGATGTGGAAAACACAAACTGGATCAGAAACTCATCCAGGGCTGGAAAAGGGCAGGAAAAGTTGTGCAGAATCATCTTTGCTTGCTGGAAAAACAGGAAAATGAACAGGCCTTCCTGCGCTAGCAAACCAAGGAGCCAACAAACCACAAGATGGAAGCAACACCCACTCCAGTGTCTAAAGCTCTTGGATGCAGTGACGGGATGTTTGGCAGTGATAGAGCCCTTGTGCTGAGCACTGTCATGCAGGGATTGATGGCAGTCTGCCTGAAGGTGCCTCAAGAGCCTCCCATTGTCCAGGCGAATGTTCCCTCAGCACCTCCTCCCTGGCCTAGTGCTGCACCCCCTTGCCCAGCTGCCCTGTCCTTCTGTGCACACGCTGCAGCCCCTCAATGACTTTCTGCTTCCCAGGGCCCCACAAGTGCACACAGCACTCCAGCTGTGGCCGCAGCGCTGCCCAGCACAGGGCCACGCTCACTGCCCTGCTCCTGCTGCCCCACTGCTGCTGACACAGGCCAGCGTGCCCTTGGCCTTCTTGGCCACCTGGCCACACGCTGCCTCATCTGCAGCTGCTCCAGGCCGCCAGCCCTGCGTCCTTTTGGCCCACGCAGCTCCCCAGCCACAAAGGTGCCCATTTCACTTCACATACAGCAGGCACCATTGCAAGATGGCCTTCCTCTTCCGAGCAACACAAGACAGCAGTCAAGGACTTGCAGCTTCACCCCCACTCCAGGCTCCAAGGCACTTGCCAAAGCTGCAGACTGCACCAAAATATGCACCAACAGCAACTGGCCGCTTCTGCTTTTGGCCTCACAAGAAGGCTTCGCAACTCCGTGTTTTGGTTCTTTGGCCACGCGGGACAAGAATGGCCCCCACAGCTGCATGGACCACACAATCCTCCCCCTTGCAGCTTATCAAAAGCCAAAAGACAGTGGTCCCAATTAGACTTTACAAGTGAAGAACTACTCAAGGAAAAGTGCAGACCGCTTTCACAAGACAAACACACCTTTCCAAAAAGGGAAAACAAACCAACCAAGGCCTGGCACCTCCAGAACGACCTCCTTTGCCCTTGGCCATAGCACTGCAGAAGCCAAGAGATAGAGCTTCCCTGAGCCAAGCAGCCAGATGCTCTCCCAGAGGCACCAGCCCTTTGGGGCCTGAACGTGACAGGACAAAGGCCAAGTTCTGCGGTGGCTGCCTGGAGGAAATCCCTAGCTCCTGCCAGGACTCCAGCACCCAGCATCCTCAGCCTGCAACAGCAAAGTGCTGGCTGCTCCAAAACTTGCAGCTCTGCCTTGCACTAAAGACAGCACCACACACAACGGGCACTTACAGGTCCAGAGTATGGTGGTGGGACCACTGATGGAGGCTGGCGGTCATCCACCTCACTTTGCTCCTCTTTGGCTTCTTCTCCAGGAGCAGCGGGAGCCAGGGGAGAGACGGCTCTTGCTTCTGTCATCTGTGGCAAGAGAGAAGCATGAGGGACAGGCCTTTACCTATCATGTAGAACCTTATTTCTTTTCAGATCTACCACCACATCTTCTAAGGAAAAATCAAACATTTCAGAGCGACAGAAAGGTTCTAAGTCACGGCCACCAAATTAACATGGGCCAATTCAACTGCACTCCAGGTGGATATGAAGTTGATTTTCCTCTCTGTCTGCTATCAGCAAGCAAGCTAGTCCGGGCAAATCGGAGCTTTTAGTGCTTGAAAGCAGTGAAATGGCAAACTAGCAAAGCGACAGCAACGCCTTTGCTACTGCCGCTGCAGATGTGGAAAACACAGACTGGATCAGAAACTCATCCAGGGCTGGAAAAGGGCAGGAAAAGTGGTGCAGAATCATCTTTGCTTGCTGGAAAAACAGGAAAATGAACAGGCCTTCCTGCGCTAGCAAACCAAGGAGCCAACAAACCACAAGATGGAAGCAACACCCACTCCAGTGTCTAAAGCTCTTGGATGCAGTGATGGAATGTTTGGCACTGAAACAGCCCTTGTGCTGAGCACTGTCATGCAGGGATTGATGGCAGTCTGCCTGAAGGTGCCTCAAGAGCCTCCCATTGTCCAGGCTAAAGCTCCCTCAGCACCTCCTCCCTGGCCTAGTGCTGCACCCCCTTGCCCAGCTGCCCTGTCCTTCTGTGCACACGCTGCAGCCCCTCAATGACTTTCTGCTTCCCAGGGCCCACAAGTGCACACAGCACTCCAGCTGTGGCCGCAGCGCTGCCCAGCACAGGGCCACGCTCACTGCCCTGCTCCTGCTGCCCCACTGCTGCTGACACAGGCCAGCGTGCCCTTGGCCTTCTTGGCCACCTGGCCACACGCTGCCTCATCTGCAGCTGCTCCAGGCTGCCAGCCCTGCGTCCTTTTGGCCCACGCAGCTCCCCAGCCACAAAGGTGCCCATTTCACTTCACATACAGCAGGCACCATTGCAAGATGGCCTTCCTCTTCCGAGCAACACAAGACAGCAGTCAAGGACTTGACATTCCACCCCCACTCCAGGCTCCAAGGCACTTGCCAAAGCTGCAGACTGCACCAAAATATGCACCAACAGAAACAGGCCGCTTCTGCTTTTGGCCTCACAAGAAGGCTTCGCAACTCCGTGTTTTGGTTCTTTGGCCACGCGGGACAAGAATGGCCCCCCACAGCTGCATGGACCACACAATCCTCCCCTTGCAGTTATCAAAAGCCAAAAGACAGGGTCCCATTTAGACTTTACAAGTGAAGAACTACTCAAGGAAAAGCGCAGCCCGCTTTCACAAGACAAACACACCTTTCCAAAAAGGGAAAACAAACCAACCAAGGCCTGGCACCTCCAGAACGACCTCCTTTGCCCTTGGCCATAGCACTGCAGAAGCCAAGAGATAGAGCTTCCCTGAGCCAAGCAGCCAGATGCTCTCCCAGAGGCACCAGCCCTTTGGGGCCTGAACGTGACAGGACAAAGGCCAAGTTCTGCGGTGGCTGCCTGGAGGAAATCCCTAGCTCCTGCCAGGACTCCAGCACCCAGCATCCTCAGCCTGCAACAGCAAAGTGCTGGCTGCTCCAAAACTTGCAGCTCTGCCTTGCACTAAAGACAGCACCACACACAACGGGCACTTACAGGTCCAGAGTATGGTGCTGTAACCACTGATGGAGGCTGGCGGTCATCCACCTCACTTTGCTCCTCTTTGGCTTCTTCTCCAGGAGCAGCGGGAGCCAGGGGAGAGACGGCTCTTGCTTCTGTCATCTGTGGCAAGAGAGAAGCATGAGGGACAGGCCCTTTCCTATCATGTAGAACCTTATTTCTTTTCAGATCTACCACCACATCTTCTAAGGAAAAATCAAACATTTCAGAGCGACAGAAAGGTTCTAAGTCACGGCCACCAAATTAACATGGGCCAATTCAACTGCACTCCACGTGGATATGAAGTTGATTTTCCTCTCTGTCTGCTATCAGCAAGCAAGCTAGTCCGGGCAAATCGGAGCTTTTAGTGCTTGAAAGCAGTGAAATGGCAAACTAGCAAAGCGACAGCAACGCCTTTGCTACTGCCGCTGCAGATGTGGAAAACACAGACTGGATCAGAAACTCATCCAGGGCTGGAAAAGGGCAGGAAAAGTGGTGCAGAATCATCTTTGCTTGCTGGAAAAACAGGAAAATGAACAGGCCTTCCTGCGCTAGTAAAACCAAGGAGCCAACAAACCACAAGATGGAAGCAACACCCACTCCAGTGTCTAAAGCTCTTGGATGCAGTGACGGGATGTTTGGCAGTGATAGAGCCCTTGTGCTGAGCACTGTCATGCAGGGATTGATGGCAGTCTGCCTGAAGGTGCCTCAAGAGCCTCCCATTGTCCAGGCTAAAGCTCCCTCAGCACCTCCTCCCTGGCCTAGTGCTGCACGCCCTTGCCCAGCTGCCCTGTCCTTCTGTGCACACGCTGCAGCCCCTCAATGACTTTCTGCTTCCCAGGGCCCACAAGTGCACACAGCACTCCAGCTGTGGCCGCAGCGCTGCCCAGCACAGGGCCACGCTCACTGCCCTGCTCCTGCTGCCCCACTGCTGCTGACACAGGCCAGCGTGCCCTTGGCCTTCTTGGCCACCTGGCCACACGCTGCCTCATCTGCAGCTGCTCCAGGCTGCCAGCCCTGCGTCCTTTTGGCCCACGCAGCTCCCCAGCCACAAAGGTGCCCATTTCACTTCACATACAGCAGGCACCATTGCAAGATGGCCTTCCTCTTCCGAGCAACACAAGACAGCAGTCAAGGACTTGCAGCTTCACCACCACTCCAGGCTCCAAGGCACTTGCCAAAGCTGCAGACTGCACCAAAATATGCAGCAACAGCAACTGGCCGCTTCTGCTTTTGGCCTCACAAGAAGGCTTCGCAACTCCGTGTTTTGGTTCTTTGGCCACGCGGGACAAGAATGGCCCCCACAGCTGCATGGACCACACAATCCTCCCCTTGCAGTTATCAAAAGCCAAAAGACAGGGTCCCATTTAGACTTTACAGGTGAAGAACTACTCAAGGAAAAGCGCAGCCCGCTTTCACAAGACAAACACACCTTTCCAAAAAGGGAAAACAAACCAACCAAGGCCTGGCACCTCCAGAACGACCTCTTTTGCCCTTGGCCATAGCACTGCAGAAGCCAAGAGATAGAGCTTCCCTGAGCCAAGCAGCCAGATGCTCTCCCAGAGGCACCAGCCCTTTGGGGCCTGAACGTGACAGGACAAAGGCCAAGCCCTGTGGTGGCTGCCTGGAGGAAATCCCTAGCTCCTGCCAGGACTCCAGCACCCAGCATCCTCAGCCTGCAACAGCAAAGTGCTGGCTGCTCCAAAACTTGCAGCTCTGCCTTGCACTAAAGACAGCACCACACACAACGGGCACTTACAGGTCCAGAGTATGGTGGTGGGACCACTGATGGAGGCTGGCGGTCATCCACCTCACTTTGCTCCTCTCTGGCTTCTTCTGCAGGAGCAGCGGGAGCCAGGGGAGAGACGGCTCTTGCTTCTGTCATCTGTGGCAAGAGAGAAGCATGAGGGACAGGCCCTTTCCTATCATGTAGAACCTTATTTCTTTTCAGATCTACCACCACATCTTCTAAGGAAAAATCAAACATTTCAGAGCGACAGAAAGGTTCTAAGTCACGGCCACCAAATTAACATGGGCCAATTCAACTGCACTCCACGTGGATATGAAGTTGATTTTCCTCTCTGTTCGCTATCAGCAAGCAAGCTAGTCCGGGCAAATCGGAGCTTTTAGTGCTTGAAAGCAGTGAAATGGCAAACTAGCAAAGCGACAGCAACGCCTTTGCTACTGCTGCTGCAGATGTGGAAAACTCAGACTGGATCAGAAACTCATCCAGGGCTGGAAAAGGGCAGGAAAAGTGGTGCAGAATCATCTTTGCTTGCTGGAAAAACAGGAAAATGAACAGGCCTTCCTGCGCTAGCAAACCAAGGAGCCAACAAACCACAAGATGGAAGCAACACCCACTCCAGTGTCTAAAGCTCTTGGATGCAGTGACGGGATGTTTGGCAGTGATAGAGCCCTTGTGCTGAGCACTGTCATGCAGGCATTGATGGCAGTCTGCCTGAAGGTGCCTCAAGAGCCTCCCATTGTCCAGGCGAATGTTCCCTCAGCACCTCCTCCCTGGCCTAGTGCTGCACCCCCTTGCCCAGCTGCCCTGTCCTTCTGTGCACACGCTGCAGCCCCTCAGTGACTTTCTGCTTCCCAGGGCCCACAAGTGCACACAGCACTCCAGCTGTGGCCGCAGCGCTGCCCAGCACAGGGCCACGCTCACTGCCCTGCTCCTGCTGCCCCACTGCTGCTGACACAGGCCAGCGTGCCCTTGGCCTTCTTGGCCACCTGGCCACACGCTGCCTCATCTGCAGCTGCTCCAGGCTGCCAGCCCTGCGTCCTTTTTGCGCACGCCTTTACCCAGCTACAAATTTTCCTAGATCACTTCAAATTCAGAACTGCCATTTCATGATGTTCTTCTTTTTCTATATCTGCATCTTCTAAAGAGATATCCTTTGGTTTTTCGGAATAGAATTCTTAGTCAGTTTTATTAAATTGAAATGGGCTAAGTATACTCTATAGGAAATTTCTCTTAGTTCAGTATTCCCTTCTATGTGCTGTCAGGAATCGACATTCTGTCTGCCAAACTGAGTTTGTAGTTCTTCAGGCCTCGGATATGGAATTTAGGAACTGTCCACTTATGCTTTTTTTATTTTTGTTGAAAACATCAAAATGGATTTTCTTTCGGCCTCACTCTACACTCTTCTGCTACTGGCCAAGCTGCGAGCTGGGTCCATAAATTCTTAACACTAGGAACATGAAATCTCACTTACCTCACGATCAGCACTGCTGAATACACACTTCAGGTGACCTGTAGTGTACAATGGAAAATGAACCAGATGCTTTGAGGAAACTGCTTGGGGTTGTGAATCCCACAGAACAAATCAACCCAAACAGTGATGATGTCCTGTTTCACAACATCCCTCCAGGAGATGCGTTTCATTCATACAGCCAGCAAGAGATCAGGACAATATTTTTGCTTCTGCCTACACTTTGGCCTTTTTTGCCAGTAAAGGACTACAAACATTATGAAGAAAATTCAAATTGTTCTTTAACACTTGGTGTTCCTCTTCTACCAAACACATAAAGCAGCTTTTTAATCTCTTCCTTGAGTACTTTTTTAAAAAACAATCAGTTGCATGCACCACTTCTCGTTAACTTGTTGGAAACTGTTGCCCAGAAAAGCTTCCCCAAAATCCCCCTGAGCTGTAGCAGTTCTGTTGTGAAACAGCACAACAGTAACTCCAGGGTTCAGGAGCAGACACTCAGTGCTTTGGAGTTTGCATTTCATTGCAAAGGGAATCTCTATTTTAGCACTCAGTATAGGATCAAGTTAGACAGTCAAATCCCTTCATGACAAAATTTAGAAAGAAATAAACTTTCCCTGAATTCTGGGAACAACTGCAGAGTTTTTAGAAGGTCTTCCAAGAAGGTCTGCCAGTCCGCATTTTCAAAGGTGTCTTGCTTATCCCAGCAAACTGAGGAAATGACAGACTCTGCTGCCACAGACTCTCCCATGGAGGGAACAGAAGCCCTGCAGGCTCCCTTGGACATGCTGTGACTGTGGCTACAGACACCCCCTTTTTAGCTGAACTCCTTGACAGGAGCTTTACCAAAGGAGTGGCATCCTAATGCTCTTTCTGTTTCAAAATCAGACACTCAGTCACTAAGAAAGAGCAGGAAGATATACAAAAGCCAGGTTCGGTTACACCCTAACCTAAGTAGAGAGGAAGTATCTACTTACGTGCGAAGTGTGTAATGAAATAGGCACCATAAGTAACGCCATATGCGGCAAAAAGCAAAGGTGCAATTCGCTCAATCATTGTAACAGTACCCTGCAAGTCTGCAGGCTGCGCACACACAGTAGAAAAAACAAGGCTCCTGTCAGTGTGCCACAGCCCACTGACAAAAGCCTCGTCCAGGAGGATTCTCCTGATCTGAGCAAGCGCTAGGGCTGCTCTGACACTCAGGCCTTCCGTGCACCAAGGCAACCTTCTGATGTCACCACAACAATGTGGCAACCATGCCCTGACATCACAAAGCAAATGCTCTGTGCTGGTCTGTGAATTTATGCAAAGCACTAACCAATCTTCCCTCAGCAAACACAAAAGAGCCTGAGAAGTTCTTCTCTGTCACAACGCAGCACAAATTCCCCTTGTGGGCCAAAGCCTGTTGTTCAAGGGATCCAAGAGGAACGCTAAGAGTGCACAAAGCACCTGCAGCCTGTACCGCAACTGAGCACTCGAATGGGACCCAAGCAAAGGAAATCAGACCAAGAAAACGGCTCAAAGCTTTGCCCATCTGAGAAACTACCCTTCCTTTAACTATTTAAAGGTTTATTAAACCTTAACAAAGGACTGAATAAGGAAAGATTGCAGCACTGGGACTCCCCATGAGTAGCAGCCACATGCTCATCTACAAACGGGGTTCTCTGCTTTTTATACCCCCCCTTAGCCCCTCCCAATGTTTTGTCAGTCAATTCTTTCTCTGCCGTCCATTGGTAGAGATTACTTTGTTACATCTTGACTGGAGGTCAGGTGTTGTTACACCCCGCCTGCTGGTCACAAGCCAGCCCTCCCCAAATGCCCTGACTACCAAGGCTATTACAAGAGGGAGGGGAAAGAGGACTATGGGAGGATATATTACAATAGGCAGCCGGTTTGAACATAATATCTATCCGCATAATATCTATCTCTTAATTGTGAGAGCCAACTATTACATTACTCACCTATAATGCACAGAACCAGGAGAGAAGGCACTGTTGGTATCACAGCTGAAATAATTCCTAACAAATCTCCCCACATATTTGCACATTTATTGGGCATGGCCAGGATTCCTGTGGATGTACATCTCTGCCTTTCTTCCCCTTTGGAAGCAGTCAAACTGGCAACTTGTGGGGAAACCAAGGGCTTTGTGGGGGCTGCCTTGCTCTGCACACACCCAGGCCACCCATGGCACAGAGCTTTGGTGCCTAAAAAGATCAACCAGAGGAAAACAGCTAGAAAAGGTTTCATTTTGAACTTTCTTACCTGCTAACAGAAGTTGCCAAAATGAAAGTTTCCATGCAGGGCCCAATCCTTGCTGCCAGCTGAGGGTTATAGAGGAGGCATTACTTTATTTCAGTGCTGGGTGCATAGGGAATCACTTCCCTAAGCCTTGCACACCCAGCAATCTCCCCTACCAGTTTGTATCCATGGAACTAAGACATATTCAGTACTTTGCTGAAAATCACAGGCTAAACATTACCCCAAATTTATTGACATATTTCAATCACTTCTCAGAATTTACTGACATCAGAGTAGGAGTGTCCTGTAGGTCCCTGGTGGTCATTGCCACAGGTTCAGGAGGAGACCCATGAACAAAAGAACCTAAGACACAACTGGGCTTGCAAAGCAAATTTATTCCATTAGTTGCAGTAGCAAATAATACATACCGACCTCTGGATTCCCAAAAATCCACTGAGCAGGAGAAGGAGATGGAGCATGGTGCTCAGCAGCAGGGGCAGGTAGGCAGTGCACTTCCAGGACATCCCCTGGATCAAAGTGCTGTGCATCTCGTCCTTCTCACCCCTCCACCCCAGAACCAGGCCTTGTATCTCCTGCTCAGGAGTGGAATTTTACAGCAGGAGTTAGAGCAGCAGCTCACACATGCCTGGCATGTGAGATGAGGCCATGATGGCTCAGGATGACTCCATGACTCCCTGCCACCAAGGGCTCCATTATGCACTGTTCCACTTTCAAAGCTTGACTGCCCACCGATTGACCAATACATTGTTTCTCTTTCAAGGGTCAAGGTCCCACCTGTTAAACAAGACACTTTTCTTCATTGTCTTGTCAGCCTGCTCAAACATGGATCAAATATGGCAGGGCCTGGGACACGACTCCAGTTCCTGACACAGTCATTTGGGAAATAATCCCATTGCTCAAACTCTCCTTTGGTGGTCAAGAGCCTCCTAAAAACACTTTCTTCCCTTTGAATGCATTCCAGCTACCTTCTTAGCAGGACCACTCTCCTTATTCTCAAGGCCAAGAGAGCCACTTGCACACAGTAAGCACTGCAGTGGGGGAATACAGGGTTCAGCACTCCTGTTAAAGCTAAAGGAATTCACAAGACTAAGCCCCATTTGTTACACTTAATGCCTCTCCTTCCTATTCTGGGAATCAAACACAAGCGTTTCATCAGTACACCCTGCAAGTGCTCTTGCTGAGTGAAGCCACATTGCTGTGTCAATAAAGCAGCCGGGACTCAGTTTCTTCATGCAGGGAAAGCCAATTCTTTATTCACATAACTCATTTTTATACTGTTTTCACAGACCTTGTGTTCAACTCCAACTGGCTGGCAGTTTTCTTGCCACACAATTCATTGCTTAGAAGGTGTTTTGGTGTGTACATGCTAAGACTCTCTCTTTTTAAGACTCACTCTTACTCAGGTGATTACATTTTTCTTTCGTGGACACTCATGCGACAGATTTCTTGTTTATTACAGATGCAAACAGTTTTCTTAGCACAATAGCTTGTTGTGCTAACTGCACTCATTCTTAGGACTATTCCCATGGGAAGTTAGCTGGCTGCATGTAGAAGACGTAACAGGCCGGCTGGGAATTTACCATAGCAAGGCCTGATTTTACGAGTCCTTTCTTTTCTAATCCTTCTACCTGTGTGCAATACATTGTGACTTTCTTTCAGAAATTAATGAAGAAAACACAAATTGCCTACTGAAAACCTTCTGCCCCCTTCCTAATCAGTTCACTCCTCAAGCACAAGCCTCAGGCACATCCCTGATTCCCTCTCTCCCAGCAGTTCAGAGCTGCATTGCACAGCGCTTGCTGTGCGCCAGAGAGCACAAAGCAGGCTGGCCTGGTGGGCCTGAATATTTCTGCCAAACACTCTGCATCTCACACCTTTGCTCTGGCTCAGTGCAGAACTGCAGGATTGCAGGCGCTTCCTCCCAGAGCTGCGTGAGGCGCTGGCTCCTGCAGATGTGCCCTGCCAAGCTGTCCCTGCCTCACGCTGGCCTCGCTTCCCCTGGCAGAAGTGCCGGGCCTGCAGGAGGCTGCCCTGTGCTCCAGCCTGCCGAGCAGCCCGGCTCCCTCTCCCGGTGCCCAGAGCGCTGCACACACTGCTGACCTTTGCCAGGAGTTGCAGGGCAGCCGGCAGAAGAGTAGGAATCCTCAGCCAGCCCAGCGGCCCTCGGCTGCCCTTGGCCTTTCTCTGCTCCTGGGCACACTCCAGACGGCCAATGCCTCCAGGCTGGGCTGTGCTCTGTGCTATAAATAAAAAATCCGTGAATTTTTTTGGGAAATAAAAAAGAGTTGCAGAAACAGTTGGATCAGTTGTCACCAAGGTGAAGTTCTACCTGTTTGTTATTGTAATCACCAGTTGTTTTCGTTAATTATTTGTTAGCATTCAGAAACACATAATCACAAGAATGATTATATGTAGGTGCTTTTATTAAAGAGCTCTGGGTATCAGGGGTACTAACCCAAATCTGACTCCAATATGGGTTCAGGATGAACTTGTTTTTATATTCTATCATTATATAACCGTCATGTTAATTATTAAACTTATATTGTTCTATTGTATACATGGATTTCAGCCAAGCATGGGCTCCTCGTGGCCCCCCTCAAACTTCAAACATAGTTTCTTATGATTCTTCTTACGATTAAACAATAATTATATTTAATTACTAAACAATCATCACATCTAGCAATTATATCATTTATCATACTGCTTACGCAGGTGCAATTTCACATGATCTGGCAAAACACAAAGCCTAACATTTCCAGAGTCTATCTTTAACATTTTTCCAGGGCCCCACTATCATTCTTCTCCCTTTGAAAGCATTTTCACCTCAGTATAGGTGTAAATGTTTTCACTTAATATCGTCCTTTATTTCTCAATTTATATTTGACATTCTTCAAATCCAGGGTTGATGTAAATGTTGTCGTGAATGTTGTCACGAACTGGAGAACCAGAAGATGGTGGGCGTAGCAGTGCCTTTATTATTTTCTGGTTCCAGGATGTTTTCTTCTGTATTTCTCCTTTTAAGAGTCTGTAAACTAACCAAATTGCCAAGAATACAATTAGTAAGATTATCACACTCTCAATGACAGATTTAATCCATGAATTCACATTCCACCCTAACTCTTTAAAGATTTTGCCTAACCAGCTTGTAGTCAAATCCTTTTGCTCTTCTTGTGCTTCATGCTCTATTGGTTTCAACTGATTGATGTCACATTCTACATCTGCAGTTTCATTTGGGATATGAACGCAGCAGTTATCAACCCATTCCTTTAAAAATCCACATACTCCATGATCTTTCAGGAGTAACAAATCTAAGGCAAATCAATTTTGTAAAGTCATTTTTGTGGTGGCTTGTAATTGTACGTTTAATTCTTTCAATCCTTCCCGGGTGATTCTTGCCAGTCTATCCACCTAAGTTTGTACAGCATTTCTCTATTCTGATAGTTTGCTATAGGACCAAGCAAAGACTCTAGGGCCCACCCAAATTTCACTCCACTAGAGGGTTCTTGCCAAGTGTCATCTGAATTTTCATTGTCTAGAACTTCTCATCTTGCTCTTATCTGCAGAAGTTCATGTTTTCCACTAAATGGGCACTTTTTCCAAATTGGACATAAGGTTGAGAGGCCTAAAGTAATTTCTTTTACTTCCCCGTCTACAGGGAGATGTGTTGTCCACATACCATCACTTGTTGCCCATACAAATTGTCCTGAACTTCGAACTGTACTCCTGGTACATCCTACAACTACTTTATAATTCACTCTGCCTTGTTGATGTTTGATCCCTCTGCAAGCACAACCAATTTGTAGGGCTATTGCCAAGGGTGGCATCTGTTTTATCTCTGCATCATCAGAAGTACAGTCATAAGTTTTATTACATGCCCACCAACTTTGTCTGCCCTCATTCTGCTACTGGCGGCAGTGTACGTTACTGCTGGATCTGTTTCATTCTCGGAGCCTTCCCACTTAATACACCAAGGGGTGTTTGCCATATATTGGAATTTTTGAAGTATACTCACAGACCATGCACTGTCCCAAGGCTCTGTCTGATCTTTCTGATCCTTGGCCTCACACTTCCATACCAGAGTGGTTTCTGTAACATTTTCTATAATCATTTTATAGTGTGGCAAATAGCATTGCCATTGTGTGATGCTTCTTGACTCTCCCATAGGGGTTCCTAGTGTGCCATCATTTAGAATACAGTCTTTCTGGCTCATGGGTTTCATCCATGTTCCTATTTTCTCCCAAGTTTCCTTGACTACTTCCCTCGACTCAGGCACCTATTTGCATGCAATTGTTTTGTTCTTTTGTATTTCAGGTAGTTTTGATGTTATGATTCCCCAATTTACTGGGTCTCCTGCTGCCTTTGGTATTGGCAGACAGGCAGTTATTCTACCGGTATTTTGCATTTTGGCAAAGTCTTTGACTAACCCAATCATTACATTCTCAGCCTGAACTGCATTAGAAACTTTTATCACCTGTGTTTCTGCTTGTACCTCTCTCTTCATTCTAGAATGAAGAGTGGTTAGTTGATCCTTTTGCATTCCACATCCCAAAGACATTGATGACCATAACACTGGCACAATTATTGATAGCATTCTCAAAGCAATTAAACACATCTTATCTGCAGCCTTGTTGGTTCCACAGTTTACACAGTCTGTGATCCAGGATGGATTTTCTTCACTCAGGTATAGTGAATCCAGGGGTCCATGCCAGCTACTTTGACTGCTGTAAAGGTGGTCAGTAGTACCTGATGGGGTCCACTCCACTTTTCTTTCAGTGGTTCTTCGTTCCAGTTTTTAATGTACACCTCATCTCCCAGATGTATGTTATGAACTGGATTCTCGAGAGTCAGCAGTCTATTCCACACGAGGATGCTCCAGAGCCGAGCTAAAGTTTTCCCGAGAGACAGAACATAATTATACAATTCCTGCTTTCGTGTGATGTGTACATTAGGGTTAGGCTCAGGAGATTCATATGGTTTCCCATACAATATCTCATAAGGACTGACTGACATCCCACTCCTAGGCTTTATCCGAATCCTCAACAGTGCTATTGGCAAAGCCTGGGGCCACTGCAATTTGGTTTCTTGGCATATTTTACTGATTTGCCTTTTTAGTGTCTGGTTCATCCTCTCTACCTGTCCACTTGACTGGGGTCTCCAGGTGTGTGGAGGTCCCAAGTTATCCCCAGCAATCTACTTACCTCTCTTACTACTGCAGCTACAAAATGGGTCCCCTATCTGATGATACCCCTAGGGGTACCCCGAACCTGGGAATAATCTCCTGTAGTAACCACTTAACTGTTTCCTTTGCTTGGTTTGTGCAACAGGGAAGGGCTTCCGGCCACCCAGAAAATGTGTCAACCCCCACTAACAGGTATTTGTATCCTTGAGTTCTTGGCAATTCTACAAAATCTACTTGCCAATAGTCTCCTGGCCTCTATTCCTATCCGAATTCTTCCTAGCTGGGCCTGTCGCCTAGCCACTGGGTTGTTTTTCAAGCAGATATCACATTTTGACATTACTGATTTTGCCATTGTTAACATCCGTACCGAAACTAAACTCTGCTTTAGCAATTTTACCAATGCTTCTGCACTCCAATGACATTCGTTATGTTTAATTTGTAGAACTTCTCTCATTATCAAGGAGGGGTACCACTATCTGGCTTTGTGCAGTCACATACCATCCTTCTGAATTCTTTTGTGCATTTAGCAAATGTGCCAGTCTCTCATCTTCTACTGAGTATTTTGGTTTTGGAGGCAAATTGAATGGGGATACATTAAGCTTTAAAGGTATCAATGCCATTGTTGTTTGCACCTCTCGAACAACCTGTCAGGCTGTCCAGTCTGCCTTTCGATTTCCCTCACAGATTTTGGAGTTTCCTGATTGGTGTGCTCTACAGTGTATAATTGCCACTTGTTCAGGTCTTTGTACTGCTTTTATCAATTGCAGGACTGCATCCTGATGTTTAATGTGCATACCTTGTAAAGACAATAGTCCTCTTTCTTTCCACAGTGCTCTGTGTACAAGCACCACTCCAAAAGCATGTTTTGCGTCAGTCCATATATTTACCCTTTTCCCTTCACTTAATTCTAATGCCCTGGTTAAAGCAAACAGTTCTGCCTTCTGGGCAGATGTATTTGGTGGTAATGCCTTTGCCTCCGCTACGGTATTGACTGTTGTTACTGCATATCCAGCGTATCAGGTTCCGTTTTCCACAAAGCTGCTCCCATCTGTAAATAGCTCCCACTCTGGCTGCTCTAGTGGAACGTCTTTCAGGTCTTCTCTTGCTGAATAGGTGTATTCTATTACCTCTACACAGTCATGCTCTAATGGGCCTTCTTCAGTTGTGGTACCTAGGAACAAAGCTGGATTCAAAAGGTTAGTTGTTTTCAATGTGACATCATCCTGCTCAGTCAGGATTACCTGGAATTTTATCATCCTGCTTGGGATAGCCAATGGCCCCCCTTCTGTTCTAAGACAGTGGTTACCATGTGTGGTACATAGACATCTATGTGCCTTCCCATAGTAAGCTTCCTGGCTTCTTGTATCAGCATCACAGTGGCTGCGATTGCCCGCAGACATGAAGGCCACCCAGCACTTATGTTGTCAAGTTGTTTGGAAAAGTATCCCACCGGCCTTTTCCAGCTTCCCAGACGTTGGGTCAGGCCTCCTAGTGCTAGGCGCAGCCTTTCATGTACAAATAGCTGAAAATCTTTAGACAGATCAGGTAACCCTAATGCTGGAGCAGTTGCCAGTGCTTCCTTTAATTTTAGGAAGGCTTCTTTCTGTGGCTTGCCCCAGGTGAATGGCTGCATCTTCTGAGCGTCATACAGGGGTTTCGCAATCAGTCCATAGTCCATGATCCACAGGCGACACCATCCTGCCATCCCGAGGAAGACTCGCAGCTCATGTAAATTCTGGGGCTCTGAAATAGCACAAATAGCTTGGATACGGTTAGTACCTAGTTTTTGTTGCCCTTGTGAAACTTCACATCCCAGGTAGATCACAGTCTGTTGGGCTATTTGTGCCTTTTCTCTGGATACTTTATAACCTCCCATTCCCAGTGAATATAAAATCTCAATGGTTACCTTTATAGAGGTTGCTTCTCTTCTATAGCTATTAATATATCATCAACACACTGCAACAACAGCTATTGGTCTCTTGGTACTTGCCCATTCTCGGTCCAAATCTCCAGCTCCTTTTTCAGTTGGTTTCCAAATAGGGTCGGCGAGTTCTTGTATCGTGTCCAGGTGAGCTGGGTCTTTCTCCCATTCCCTGGGTTTTCCCACTCAAAGGCAAAGAGTTTCCTACTTTCCTTCTCAAGGGGTATGCAGAAAAAAGGCATCTTTTAGATCAATTACAGTAAACCATTTATATATCTCTTTTATGGATGTCAGCAATGTGTAGGGATTTGCTATCACTGGGTAAATGTCCTTTCTTATTTTATTTATATTTTGTTATATTCGCCTAACACCATCGCCTTGGCAATGTTTTCCTGCTGGAACTGATTGCCCTGGTGAAACCAGTTGTTTGGGTTGTTTGGGCACTCTCTCTTCCAATGCCCCTCCTGTTTCAAATACGCACATTGATTACGGCTTAACCCTTGCATAACTGGTCCTCTACTACGACTACCTCTGCCACGTCCCCTGAAATTTGAGTTCCTGTTTCCTTGTATTACTGCCAAAAGAATTTGCTGCTGCCTTTTACTAGCTTCTCTTTCTCGATTACTGTATACCTTCCAGGCTACCTCAAGTAGTTTATCCAGAATCCTTAATCCCTCCCCTTCTAATTTTTGCAGTTTCCTCATGATATCATCCTGTGACTGCCCCAAGAATATAAGAGCGAACTGAACCTTTCGTTGTTCTGTGTCTATTTGGAGATCTGTATATTTCCTTGCTACCTCCTAAAGCCTCTCCAAAAACGCAGTGGGAGATTCTTTCTGTTCCTGTCAAACCTCCGATAGTTTAGACCAATTCATAGTTTTGGGCACAGCATTCTGAACTCCTATTTGGATCCACTCCTGATATTTCTGTAGTCTCCTCATACCCCAAGAGAAGTTAGGGTCCCATTTTGGATCCTCAATTGGAAAAATTTTCATCTAGAGTTCCTGTTACGAGCCTGTTTCTGATATCCTCCTTTGCCCTTTCTTTGGCTGCCTTAAGTACCATGTCTTTCTCAGTAGAATCCATCAAACTATCTAATATTACTTGTGTGTCATCTCAGTCAGGATTCTGAGTTTTCATAACCATTTTTACTACTTGTGCCACCTTATCAGGATTTTCTCTATAAGTTCCAGCTGATTGTTTCCAAATAACTAAATCTTTAGGAGGAAAAGGCACTTTTTACAAACTCTAGTCCTTCCACTCCTACACCTTCTCACAAGGGAGAGATCACAGTCCGTTTTTGTCTGCCTATGTCTTTTTCTACCCCTGACCGGGGCAAGCTTTTGACCAACTTCGAGTTCTGTGAGATACCAGTGTCACTGATTCATCAGTATTGCTATCTTTTTCACTTGCATCTCTCCCCCTCCTTTCTATCACACTTGGGTTTTGTTCATCTTCCGAGGAAGAGGGATCAGGTGATGGTGGGAGAGGAGGATAAAGAGAGAAAGGTGTAATAGACGAGATAAGTTCAGGATTGGGTGAGGTAGGGGCAGACGGTGGGACAGGGACAGGTGAAGCAGGTGGGGTAGGGTTAGGTTCTCTTGGTCTTATTGGAGCTACCTGTAAATCAATATCTGTATAATTTTCCCTACTCAGACTTTCTTTCAATGCTAAGTGTTCTAGACAATGTTTGTCACAAACCCCACACTTATCACTTGCAGATGCTCTAATCACCATTAATCCACATTCATCCTGCCATTCTGGCTTTCCCTTAAATAGAAAAAACAAATCAATATACCGAACTTCATCCCATTTTCCTTCTTGCTTACAAAATGACATTAACTGCGAAATGGTGTTATGTTGCAAAGTCCCGTATTTTGGCCATTTTTCGCCATTCTCCAAGACACATTCTGCCACCATGTGTAACAATAATCAATCAACTTAGACTTATGTAATTCTTCCCCAAAACTACCCTGTTTCCAATGTGCTAATAAGCACCCCAAAGGAGAAGTTCGTGGAATGGAGGCATTGCTGCCCAAAATCTCTTTGAGCTTCTCCATCCAAAAACACACCACAAATGCCAAACCTGCAACACTTTCACGATGGCCTTACGGAAGGGCGCCTAGGCAATACCATCAGGAATTCCTTGAACCCAACCAAGCGTAGCTCGCTGCGTCTTATTGGCAGGCAACCAAACCAAAGTAAAAGCACCTTACCTCTCTCCCGGGACGTTGTGAGCGGCAGAAGCGGTTGCGGCCAATGGGCTCCCGAGAATCCCTCGGTGCTGGCTGGAGAGTGAACAAGTCACGCAACTCGCTTCAGCAGCACTCACAGGGTCCCATCCGGTCACCAAAATGTGAAAGCGTTCAGAAACACATAATCACGAGAATGATTATATGTAGGTGCTTTTATTGAAGAGCTCTGGTGTCAGGGGTACCAACCCAAATCTGACTCTCACATGGGTTTGGGATGAACATGTTTTTATATTCTATCATTATATAACCTTCATGTTAATTATTAAACTTATATTGTTCTATTGTATACATAGATTTCAGCCAAGCATGGGCTCCTCGTGGCCCCCCTCAAACTTCAAACATAGTTTCTCATTATTCTTCTTATGATTAAACAATAATTATATTTAATTACTAAACAATCATCACATCTAGCAATTATATCATTTATCATACTGCTTACGCAGGTGCAATTTCACATGATCTGGCAAAACACAAAGCCTAACATTTCCAGAGTCTATCTTTAACATTTTTCCAGGGCCCCACTATCACTTTTGTATCGGTAAGACCCTGCTTGAGGCTAAGTTGATAGTTCTTCTCCCCAGCACAGTGAGGGGAGGGGACATGGGGGCGGCATCAGAGAGAATGCAAAATTAACCTCAGGACCAGCATGCCATGGGAGGCTACCCCACCAAATTCTACCTAAAAAGACCCCCAAAACAATGAGCCAATACAGAATTAAAAGATTATAGAGTGATGTCTGATATGAGGAACAGAGTACTGAG
>NC_044601.1:9167734-9192734 GCF_901933205.1 Camarhynchus parvulus
AGGGTTCTTCTTCTTCTTGACTGAGTTGATGAGTGGTGCCAGGATGAATGCTGGCTTGGCTGAAGTTACAAATGGATGCTGTCCATGGGAAAAAAACCCCAAAAATAACTCCAAAGAACAGTGAACCATTACTTTCTAAGCTCCGTTCTTCAGAGACTCAATCAAGATACATCTAGTTCCTAGAAAGACCCAGAAAGAAGAGCAATGGGACCATCTGCTCCCCAGTCATCCCCAATGTACAAGACCTTGCAATCACAGGCAATTGTGGCCCAGAGTCCCACTCATCTGTTTATTGTGATGTCTTCATCTTGCTGGGATTTTTGCCCTGCCAGTGCTCTAGAAATTGTGCTTTCTGTCCCTGGGGTTTCTTCCTTTCAGGAAACTCCAGTGACTCACTTAAGTCCCTGCCTTTGAAAGACAGGAACGATGCTGATTTCCAGAGGGAGGGAAAGCAATGTCTACCTTTCCATGCCCTGCCCCTCGAAGGAGCATTGAGTGTTAAAGAAGAATCTGCATTTTCTCGGTCATGTTTGTAGTCATTTTCTGGCAAAACAGGCCAAAGTGTAGGCACAACCAAGAATATTGTCCTGATCTCTTGCTGGCTGTGTGAATGAAATGTGTCTCCTGGAGGGAAATTGTGAAATGGGAAATCATCTCTGTTTGGGTTGACTTGTTCTGTGGGATTCAGCAGCCCAAGCAGTTTTCTCACAGCATCTGGTTCATTTTCCCTGCCCACTAAGGGTCACCTGAAGCATGTATTCAGAGGTGCTGATCCTGAGGTGAGTGAGAAAGGGACATTTCATGTTCCCGGTGTTTAAGAATTGTAGAGCCAGCTGTCAGCTTGGCCAATGGCGGTAGAGTGTAGAGGGCCAGCTAGGGAGGCCAAAAGAAAATCCATTTTCATGCCTTCAACAAAAGTAACAAAGGCATAAGTGGATAGTGTTCCTAATTTCCATCTGAGAGCCCTAAGAACTACAAACTCAGTTTTGCAGAGACAATGTTGCTCTGCAAACAAAGGGGAACACAGAACTAAGAGCAACTTCCTAGAGAGTAGAATTAGCCCAGTTCAGTTTAGTCAGAGGGACTGAGAATTCTATTCCTGTAAATTTAATGCCATCTCCTTAGAAGATGCGGTTGTAGAACAAGAAGGACACCTTGAAGTGGTGGATGCTGTATGTGAAGTCAAACAGCAACTTTGTGCCTGGAGAGCTGAGCGGGCCTAAAGGAGCCAGGGGTGCTGCCCATCTTGAGCAGCTGAAGATGAGGCAGCGTGTGGCCAGGGGGCCAAGAAGGCCAAGGGCACGGTGGCCTGTGTCAGCAGCAGTGGGGCAGCAGAAGCAGGGCAGTGAGCATGGCCCCGTGCTGGGCAGAGCTGCAGCCATAGCTGGGGGCTCTCTTGGAGTTCCTCTTGGATCCCTTGAACAACAGGCTTTGGCCCACGAGGAGAATTTGTGCTGCTTTGTGACGCAAGAGAACTTCCCAGGCTATTTTCTGCTTGCTGTAGGAAGGTTGGTTATTGCTTGGCATAAATTCACAGACCAGCACAGAGCATTTGCTTTGTCATGTCAGGGCATGGTTTCCACCTTGTCGTAGTGACATCAGAAGGTTGCCTTGGTGCATGGAAGGCCTGAGTGTCAGAGCAGCCCTAGGCCTTGCTCAGTGCAGGAGCATCCTCCTGATTGAGGCATTTTTCGGTGGACACTTGCACACTTACAAGATGGTGCCGAAACCCAGGAAATTACCCAGGAAACGGGGATCGCCTGGACGGGTGAACGGCGACCAAAGTGGCTGTGCCAGCTCAGCGGGGAGGACGCTCCCGGACCAGCGAGAATGATGGAAGCCCTCGCGAAGGTTGTATTTCAAATTCATAGGCAATGGGGTATTGATTGCAAGCCAAAAGATTTTACCCTCATAGTATCAAGGCTGCTGCAAATTGGGGTCATTGACCAACCGGTGGACATACTCCACCCAGAAATATGGGATAAGTGTACCACGGCTCTAGCCGAGGAAACCATGTCCTCAGGTTCAGGGCAGAATCTTAAATCATGGGGGAGAGTCGTACAGGCTCTGCAAAAGGCTCGGCAAGAGCAAGAAACTTGAAAGCCGCACAGGATTGCTTGCTGGCCATGCCCCGGCTGGGGGTTGGGGCGACCACGCAGACTGTAGGTGACTGAGATTTTGCCAAGTGCAGGGATTCACAGCCACAGGGATGCTCTTCACGGCTCCTGAGCGCAGGTGCGCCAGCTGAGGTAAAAGAGCAGGTGCGGTCATTTTGGGATGGGCTGTCAGAGGAGGCGCGAAGCATCGTCATTAACTCGGAGTCTGAGGGAGCCTGGGCGGGGCTTCTGCCTTACGTGCCGCAGGGTGGCGAACCCCAGAGGGATGGGAGCGACTCGGACGTGGACGCGGTCGGCGGGAACAGAGAAGGTTTGCAGGACAGCGCAGATACACGCAGGCAGGAAAGAGGGGAGAGACATGGAGGGGGAATTAGAGCTACTCAGAGCGTGCGTCTGAAAGCATAGTCTTACAAGACACTAGCTTCCCCCAGGAGGAGGCAGGGCGAGTCTAGAGGGAGGTAGCGGCCCGATGCTAGAAAAAAGGGGCGGGGTCGAAGCCTGACAAAAAGGTCCTGGAGCCCGGAAGTATCCAGTCAGTCGACTTCCGGACCCGAGTTGGACTCAAGCTGGGGCGAGTGGTTCGATAAATGGTCTGTAGCCGATTCCGACTCTGACTCCGACTCCAACTCCAATAAAGAGGGAGTGAGAGCATATAAGATTAGCCATCACAATGCTCCTGCTTGGGTCAAGGGGAAGTTAAGAAAGGAACTAACTCCTCTTACCGACTGGAGGAAAATAAAAATAGCATGTGCCAATTGAGCCCCATCAGCCACGCTAGCATTTCCAGTCCGAGTTGGGGGTCAAGGAGGAAATCAAAGGACCTATACGCAGGTAAACCCTAAGGATGTGCATGCAATTGCAGACAGAGGGATTAATTCAGCTATGGTTTCCACTCTTACTGATAGCATTTTTGGAGGGGATGACATGCTCCCATTTGATATTAAACAAACATGCAGATTAATTTTTGATGGGGCAGGGATGATTGTTTTTAAACAAGAATGGGAGGACAACTGTGCAAAGCAGCTAGCCTTAGTGACTGGGGCAGACCACCCACTACACGGTTCCAGTATACAGTGGTTAATGGGCACAGACCCAACCATGATCACCCCCCAGGTGCGAGCCGAGGGCCTTCAGGCCCATGAGGTTATGACAACTACCCGTGCTGCCAGTGAGGCTATTCGCTCCACTTCTAAGGTTATTGCCAGACCATTGCCATGGTCTACCATAAAGCAGAGTGAAAGCGAAAGTTTTACACAATTTGTGGACCGCCTCCAGGTAGCCCTACCCTCGGAAGCGAAGGGCCCTGTGTTAGCGGAGTGTTTGCGCCAACAGTGCAATTCAGTTACTAAGGACATCTTAAGGTCATTACTGCCTGGGTCTAACATCGCAGACATGATTAGGCATGTCGCAAAAGAAGAACATCTAGCCCCAATTCAAGCAGCTGTCCACACCGCAGTAACTAGTGTGATGACATGCCTTAAGAGTGATCAGGCAGGTCACATTGTAATGAACTGCCCCCAGTCAGGGTACCTACCAACAGCTGTTCCCCCACGCCAGACGAGACCTAGGGGGCCATGCTGGGCATGTGGAAAGAAGAGGCATTTTGCCAAAGAATGCAGATCCAAACAGCAGGGAAACAGGAGGGGGAGGGGGCACCCGGGCCGCACACAGCTCCCTCCCACCTGGAACATGAAGTGGCCCAGTTATGCCAATTGTCAATGGGGCGCGGAGCTCCCGCACCCATTGCCCCCTCCAATGACCAGCTTTGCAACTCAGCCAACGGCCCAGCCAAACCCATCCACACCCCAGGAATACCAAGAACGGCTCCTTAGGGGCGAAGCCCCTGGGTGGCCCTGGCCATGAAGGCTTGGGAGCGGGACCCATGGGTGGCTTTTGCTGTGAAGGTGGGCAGACACCCACTGATAGTGTGGGCAGTTTGCCATCTCTATAATAACCCTGATGACTCTGCTATCTGCCTTCCCTTTTGGGTTGACATGGGATCAGATGTCACGGTTGTCCCAAACATACACTGGCCTTCACAGTTGAAATTAGAAGAAGGCCCCATGGTAGGTGGAGTTGGAGGGCTGTCTCGGGCCTGAAAAAGCACCCAGCCAGTAGCAATTATGCTTTGCACTGAAAGAGGACCAGGGAGAACTATCACCCTTTCCCCATATGTCATGTCAGAATGTCCACCCTTGCTAGGGAGGGATGCCCTAACCCTGTTGGATGTCAGGATGACAAATTTATTCTAAGGGCCACTGCCACGTACCCACCGCTACCCATAAAATTAATATGGAAATCACTGGACCGAGTATAGGTCGAGCAGTGACCCTTGTCAAAGCCTCAAATGACTGCCCTTCTTGAGCTAATTTGTCGTAGACATCCTTTTCACTAAAATCCTTTCTTTAGGATTTTTTCCTTCTGGGAAGCTGAGGCCCCAGAAACAAGATGTAAACAATAGATTATCTGCTTCTGTGGAATGCAACAGGTCAGTTCTGGATTGGCCCAGATTGAGTGTTTGGAGATAATAGCCAATCCAGAACTGAGCTCTCTCGGACACAGTCCGAGAGAGCAAGGTTTGTTGATCATTCTTTACTTTCTATTCTTAGGTAGCTAGCAGCTTCTGGAAACTCTCCTTTTCTTTTTCTTTTTAGTATAGTTATAATAGATGTATATATCATAACTTAATAAATCAAGCCTTCTGATAATGGAGCCCATCTCGTCTCTTCCTTCACCCCGAAAACCTTGTGGCCAACCGGCGACAATTGGTGACCCCTCGTGTTTCTGAGGACATTTATCACTTGGTGAGACCCCAGAGGAGCATTGCTGCATTTGGGTAAACCCCGAATATGTGGCATTGATGGTCATCTCACAGGTGACCACAGAAGTGGATTTAGCCAGGAGCTGAAGAACCGAAGATCCAGATTTGGACAGAGTTCACAGCAAGGCTGACCACAAAAAGGACCTTTTGAAGCCTCCAGGAAGATGCCCAGAGAGCCTTACAGCCTCGAACAGGAGCTGGCCAGAGAGTGCTGGATTCTCTCAGAAGGTACTATTGGGTTTTCCCTTCCTGAAGATGCTGCCCTGCAATGGTGGTGGCTGGAAAAGTGGACGAATTTTCCCACTGAAACAGAGGTCCATATCTCTCCGTCAGAGGAGAGACAAATTTCCCTCTGGCAAAAATGGTGTAAGGAGGATGGAATTCTCCTGTTGACAAAAAGATTTATATGACTTTTTCGATGGGCAAAGTTCTTTGGATTTTTTACTAATGTTCTATATGCATTGGATTCGTATGTATGGGAATGCATGCAATTTGTTTGCCAAGCTGTTTGGGGTCGGACTTCCCGTGTTCCTCGCATTTATCCCGTCTTCATGGCTTTGTTCCTGGTTTTGAAACGAAAAGCAGCTGCCTTTCCCTGGATCGCGGAAGCGAGGGGGCAGGCGCCGTTCCCCCCGACTCACGGGGGACGACCCTTCGGAGGGGGACAAACGGCTGCTTCCCAGCCCCCCCGTCCCAGCGGGGGCGAAGTTTCGCCCGGAGTTGCAGGTTGTTTTCCTCCGTCTTCGGCGCATGCGCGCAGATGGGGCCACCTTCTCCCTTCCCCCGCCGCTCTCAGAGGGCAGCCAGCGCTGCCGGCGCCGCTCAAGCCGGGTGCCGTACACCCCGCCCCAGCCGGCGCCGCGGGGCAGCCAGCGCTGCCGGCCCCGCTCAAGCCGGTCCCGTACACCCTGCCCCAGCCGGCGCCGGGGCAGGTGCCCCCCGCGGCCCCCGCGGCGGCACGAGCTCCCCCGCCCCAGAGCCTCCAGCGGCCCGCTTTTGCCCACAGCGCCGAGGTCAGAGGTTCCACCTGAGAAGAGCGACTCACCGCCCCCCCGCCCCTCCTCCTCTGTCTCCGGGCCGGCCGCCGTTTTGCAGACCGCGGCTGCTTCCGTCCCGGTGGAAGACGGGCTCCCGCCCGGCCCCACAATCTCCAGCGGTCACGCTTTTGCCCGCAGTGCCGAGGTCGGAGGTTGCACCTGAGAAAAGCGACCCGCCGCCCCCTCCGGCCCCTTCCGGGCCGGCCCCACCACCTTCTGCGGCTGAACCAGACCCCCCAGCAGCCCAACCGTCTGCCGCCGACCCGGTTCCAGTCAGGATGATGCCGAGTGCGGCGATGGGCCCGCGGGACCACCTTCAGAGCTGCCCGCCCCAGAGGTTCTGGCACCTTCGGAGGCCCCGTCCCCTGCACCCAGCGTGGCTCCCACCCCGAGTTTTTCGGGTTGTCCCAGGGCTGTTCCTGCCGGGGGAGCTGGGACAAGGGAAGAGGGCTTCAGCCTCCCTTTCCGTGGAGCAGGTGTTGCTCGTCAGCTGAATGCTGGTGTAGCCAAGATCCCTGCCTTCAAAATTATCATTTTTGGGGGGTTTGGGGTCCTTCCTTGGAAATTGTCATCTCTGCCACCCCTCGTGCGCCCCAGTGGCGAGGGGGTGGTGGGTCCCAAGGGGTCTGCCTTTGGTCTGCAGCCCAAAGGGGGTGTTTGGTCGGTTTGTTCCCCTTGGGGGGCACAGATCTCTCTGCCACCCCTCGCTCTCTCCAGTGGCGAGCTGGGGGTGGATCTCGAAAGTTCTGCCTCCGGTCCCCAGTCCGGAGAGGATGGGGGTGATGCGAGGGGGCAGATGAGAACAACACCCTCTGCATCTGCATGGCAGGAGCAGGGGGGACAACGGAAACGTTTGGTCACCCGGGTTGCCACTCCATTGGCAGTGTGGTGCCGGGTTGTGAGAACACAGAGTCCACCCGGCGGGCTGGGCCTGGGCCATTGGGCTCGGGTCCCTGGGCCAGAGCCGCCTCGTGGCCTCCGGCTGGATTTGGGGGCTTTGTTTTCCCCTTCAGGTCCTGGGCCACCGTTTTGTAGGCCAGGTCTGGGGTTCCTGATTCTCCCACATGGGCCTGGCCCCCCAGGGTCTCTCTCAGGCCCCTCTGCTGCTTGCTGTTGTTTCAAAAAAAAAAAAAAAAAAAAAAAGGGTTGAAATACCTGCAGCAGCAGCTCAAAAAGCATTGAAGGGCCAAAACCTAGCTTCAGCCCAAGTTGTTCAATAAGGGGCTGTGTCAAAGACATTTTAGAAACCTTTTAAAAAATTGTTTGGAACTATTTGATAGTTCCAACAATAGTTTGATAACTATTGATGGATTCTCTGCAGCAAGTCTGTTTCAGGACCAAAAGAGACTTTCACAGATGGCAAAGAAGAACATCTTCAGTCCATGGACTTTTCCTGAAACTCAGCTGTTGGGACTTTGTTTTGCATTGTTTTTGCATTTTCTTATATTGTAAGATTGTTTTAGTGGTATCATAGTATTTTATGTTTTATAGGTGAAGAAATTCCCTGTTCATTCCACAGGAGCACAAATCTGTCAGGTGTTTGTTCTTTCCTCTGCATGAGCCCAGCAGAGAAAGTTACAAACATTTTTCTTTTTAATTTAATTAAATTAAAAGGGTGACATGTCGTAGACATCCTTTTCACTAAAATCCTTTCTTTAGGATTTTTTCCTTCTGGGAAGCTGAGGCCCCAGAAACAAGATGTAAACAATAGATTATCTGCTTCTGTGGAATGCAACAGGTCAGTTCTGGATTGGCCCAGATTGAGTGTTTGGAGATAATAGCCAATCCAGAACTGAGCTCTCTCGGACACAGTCCGAGAGAGCAAGGTTTGTTGATCATTCTTTACTTTCTATTCTTAGGTAGCTATTCTTAGCTTCTGGAAACTCTCCTTTTCTTTTTCTTTTTAGTATAGTTATAATAGATGTATATATCATAACTTAATAAATCAAGCCTTCTGATAATGGAGCCCATCTCGTCTCTTCCTTCACCCCGAAAACCTTGTGGCCAACCGGCGACACTAATTGCCTATGAGCTACAGCGGAACGACACAGAACCCTCCACAAGCCTGTGGAACACCCGATTTTTGTAATACCCAAACGATCTGGTGAAGACTTCCATCTCCTGCATGACTTATGAGAGGTGAACTAAAGAATCCAACCAATGGGTCCTGTACAAACTTTGTTGCCGATGAATTCAATGATACCAAGAGGACAACCCTGTGCAGTGCTTGATATTAAAGACTGCTTCTTGTTCATCCCCCTGCACAACGAAGACAAAGAGCGGTTTGCCTTTTCCGTCACCTTCCCAAATAGCCAGCGACCCAACCTGTGCTTCCAGTGGTGAGTATTGCCCCAGGGAATGGTCAACTCCCCTGCCATTTGCCAAATCACGGTGGACTGAGCACTAGCGCCAGTCCGGCAGAACGATCCGCCCACGACCATTATTCAATACATGGATGACATCTTGATCACCGTGCCATCAACGAGCCAAGTAGACCAGCTAGTGTTGACATTCTTGGAGACCTTGAAAACAAATGAGCTTGAAATTGCAAGTGCAAAGATAAGAAAGGGACCGTGCATAACCTTTTTAGGTGTGGGAATCTCGGACTCCTATATAACCCCTCCCCAAATAAAAATTCGCTGAGATGTCAAGACGCTCCATGACATTCAGCAGCTGGTAGGATCCCTACAATGGCTCCGTAACATCGTCCTGATCCTTCCTGAGGTCATGGACCCCCTAAACGACCCCCTGAGAGGGAAAAACCCATGGGAGCAAAAGACTCTGACACCAGAAGCGATAAGCTCACTCAATTTTATTGAACGTCAGATCTCGGTGAGCACACTCACCACATGGGACTCAGGCGTGCCGGTTGATTTTTGTGTCCACTTTACAAAGAAAGGGGGAGTCGGAGCACTAGCCCAAGGACCCCCCGACAAAGCCCAACCAATACAATGGGTAGTCTTGGGAAAACCATCACGCGCTTTTCCCCCGGGAGTTGAGTGCCTTAGCAGCCTTATTATGAAAGTCAGGAAACTCACCCTGAGGCATTTGGGCATTGAACCCGCCAAAATATATCTGCCCTTCTGCAAGCAGCTTTCTGCACAATCAGCGACAATATCAGAGCACCTGGCCATAGCCCTTAAGGATTTGGAGGAGAGATTCGCTATGCAGCAAAACCCCCTTTCACTCAGTTGCTTGCGATCGTCGACATAGACCTCCCACCAAAAATAATTGACCAGCCGCAAGCAAGACCCACGGTTTTCACGGACGCGTCTTCGTTAACCTCCACCGCAGAGGTGGTATGGAAGTCAGGAGAACAGTGACGTTGCATCAAAACAACTGATCCTACACTTCCAGTCCAGCAACTCAAAGCAGCCACCACGGTACTAGCATGTGGACTGTTCCCAGAAGAGCACCTCAACATCGTAACCGACTCTGTGTTTGTGGCCAAGCTCTGCCTAGCCATGTCTGGACCCAGTGTGTCAGTGTCCACAGTGGCGATGATGCTAGAAGAGGCACTTTTTTCATGAAAAGGCACCATATCTATCATCCACGTTAACAGCCATAATCCAGTTAAGGGATTCTTTCAAATTGGCAACGACAAGGCAGACGCTGCTGCAAGAGGACTGTGGACCCTGAGAGATGCCTGTCAGCTACATGAGTCCCTTCATATCGGAGCTAAAGCACTCGTGAAAAAATGCAGGATTTTCACCACTGATGCGAAGCACATCATCGCCTCATGTCCCCACTGCCAGAAATCACCACTGTGGTCTAGCGGCATCAACCCCAGAGGCCTCAAAGCTGCAGAAATATGGCAAACAGACCTTACATGATGTCAGCTGCTAAGACCCCGAGCGTGGCTTGCAGTGACTGTGGATACGTATAGCGGAGTGATCATGGCCACACAACATCAAAAAACTGACTCCAAAGCAACCATCCAACATTGGCTGACAGCCATGGCGTGGCTTGGTGTTCTGAGGCAGATCAAGACAGACAATGGCCTGAATTTTATTTCAAAATCGATCCAAGCATTTGTTTCAAAGTGGGGTATCACTTTAGTACGTGGCATCCCATACAATAGCACTGGGCAGGCCATTGTTGAGCTAGCAATTAAAACTCTAAAAGCTAAATTAGAGGTGTTGGCAAAAGCAGAGGGTTTTACTAATTCCATTCCCCTGAAAAACCAAGTGCGCATCCTGGCAACCGCTCTACTACCATTAAATCAGTTCCCTAGGGGGGATGAGACAAAAAGCCCTGCCCAGAGACACTGGGCCACCCAAGCACTAGAGGAAGGCCCACAGGTTGTAATTAAAAATGAACTAGGGGAATGGGAACAAGGTTGGAGACTGGTGCTCACGGGGCAAGGGTACGCAGCCGTTAAGGAAGACGGTAGAGTTAAATGGTGCCCACTTAAGTCTATCAAACCAGACCTTCAGGGTGGAATTAATGAGAATTGTGTAGTTTTATTTGCAGGACTGGATCCTTGGACGTCCCCGCAACCCGTATACCCCAGTACCTGAAGACAGCAACAAATCGTCGAGCAGCCCGGCAGCTCCCAAGAATCCCACACCAGTGAGGTCCAAGCAGCAACGGTATCTCTGTGTGATCTTGCTTTTAGGGTTAGTTGGCAGAGGGCAGGCTGATGCAGAGCATTACCCTTACCAGCCATTCAGGCGGGTTTTGCGTCACCTCTCAGGTGATAACATTATCAAGGAAACCATTACACCAGCCACCCCATCTTTTGAGTTCAAACTAAGGGACATTTTCCGCCCACAACTACGATTCCCTCATTTTGGAGACTTATCATTATATCAGACCTACTGGTGCCCTGCTTCCAACCCAGGCAAAAATTATTATAACTATCCAGGGTATGGATACTATGGATATTGCGGGTGTGAAACTATCGTGACAAGCGATAGATGGCAACCACAGCAACCTGATGAGTTCCTGCAAGTTCGGTATGCTCCCCATGGCTATCTTGAACCAAAGTTTGGAAGTGACAAGCAGATATACACGCCCCAAAATGGGAGAAGACACAATTGCACGGGCTACACCATGGCAATTTTGCAGCCGACCCATGGGAGTTGGGCCATGGGTAAGGTGTGGTTGGTATTTGTTCGCACCTTTCACGACACATTCCAGCTGATGTGTATACCCTAGTAAGACTTATAATGCCACCCCATCAGCAGGCAATGTTCCATAAAAGCTGGGAGGAAAAGTGTGCTCAGGAAGCAGCAAAACCTAGAGGGCAGGGTGATCTTCTGTATGGTTTAACAGCACAACACTTACTTGGCAAATGGCCCTGGGCTACTGCCACTGCCCAGGCTAGGAGCATTGGTCAAGACTTACAGATGAGCCAACAGCTAGCATATAATGCTATCCTTGCAGCACTTCCAGATGGGCTACATACTAAGTCTTTTACACAGATTCGTCAAGGGGTGAATGAGGATTTTGATACATTTGTAGACAGATTGCATGAAGCTATTTATGATCATCCTGATTTAGATTCAGACACAAAGGTAAAATTGTTTAATATGTTTGCTTTTGACAATGCTAATGATAAAACTCGGCACATTTTGGGAACATTAAGGAAGGAAGCTGATGTTACAGAAATGCTGGAACTTACCACTAGAACTACACAGAGAGAGAAAGCAGCCTATGTAGATGCTGCAGTACAGGATGCAGTAAAACCATTGCTTTCTAAGCTGCAAAAGAGAGCTGAAGGAGAGAACATTAAGTGCTTTGGATGTGGTAAAATCGGACATGTTAGGAGTCAGTGTCACTCTGCAACTATGAAAAAATTTTGTTCTATCTGCAAAAAGGATAACCACAATACTAAAGAATGTCAGTTCCAGGGAAACAGGTCTCGGAGCGCCTTTTCTCTGGGCATCAGGAAAAAAGTACAGAGAGCTGCCTGGATAGCTCAGCCTCCCACGGAGGGGGAGGTGGACTTTACTCACTCAGATCGTCAACTGCTGGAAGCACCGGAGCGGACATGGAAACGGTCATAGACGTAACCATCACAGACTCTGCTGTACACCTGATAGATACTAATGTAAATGGACCCTTGAGAGATGGGCTTAGTGCTTTTCTGTTAGGGAGATCATCTGCCAGTAAAAAGGGATTGGATGTAATTCCTGGGGTTATTGATGCAGACTATCAAGGGGTTGTTAAAATTATGGTTCGAACATTTTTTCCTCCTGTATCTATTCCCAAAGGTTCACAGATTGCTCAACTTGTTCCTTTTAAGTCTTGTGTCCCCTGTACAGGCTACAAGGAACGGGGAACAGGAAGCTTTGGTTCCACAGGTAAACCAGAAGTATATTGGGCCATGGACATCACAAGAGGTAAACCAGACAAACAGGTAACCCTGACACATCCTAATGGGGATTCTATTACTAAGAAACTCAGAATTGACACTGGAGCAGACGTAACCATCATTTCAAACACAATATGGCCAAAACATTAGGCATTGGTCGATCCTACTTTAGGCATTGCAGGTATTGGAGGGACTCAGGAAACTCAGATGAGCAGGGAAATAATTACTTTTACTTTCCCAGATGGAGTGAATGTATCTACACGGCCTTATGTCATGCAAACTCCTGGTACCTTACTAGGTTTGCTTGGTAGGGATCTGTTAAGTTAACTAAAAGCTACCATTGTTACACAGCCTTTTTAGCAGTGGCCACTGAGAGGCAGCCGATCCTCAAAATTAGCTGGACCACTGATACACCTGTTTGATTGAGCAATGGCCGCTGTCAAAGGCCGTTGTGAAGAATTTGAAAGATTGTGTTGCATGAATTTGTCAGATCATCCTGAATCCATTCACAAAAGTATACAAAAATTGAAAGATTTAACAGCCCAAATTAAAGAAGATAGCAAGTCCTAGATAGATGACTTGTTTCAAAGATGGGGTGTTGCACCTTAGCTAAAGCAACTCTGCAAGATAAGTCTCTATGTATTATGTGTTCTAGTTGTGATTTTAATAGTGATCCCCTGCATACTTCATTGTGTGCGTCAAATGATGAACAAAACAGAGAAATTTTTGTTATACAGGAAAGAGAATTAAGAAGTAGAATCACAGAAAGTGTTCGAAATCTCACTGAAAATGTAGGTGAACGTATAGAAGTAGAAGAGAGATTTGAATTAAAACCCTAGAATCAACAAGAGTTTTTTGAACAATGACTTATAACTATTGCCAGATGTGATTTTTATCTTTTACACTGACTGAGCCTTCACAGCATTAATTTGCTGTGTTGTAATATAGCAATGCTTAGAAGCAACAAGAACAAGTCTTAAGCAGATAGTAAGCAAAAATAGTATAGCTATGAAACACAAGTAGTAAGCGACAAAGTTTTAAATGTTTCTTTTTAGGTCAAGAGAGAGGGGGAAATGTAGGAATCCATAAAGTTAGAGGGTTTCAGGTTTGTGGGAAAACAGACAGGCCTCAGTGCAGCAGAGCTATGGATATTGCTGATGCATCTTGTTAAGCTGTAGCGAAGACGTGAGGAATAGAACAATAGAGCTATGTATTAGCGATTCGGAATAACTTTCTAAGTTGCAAAAAGTTTCTATAGCAAGGTTGAAATTATGAATAGGGTTTTATGCTTTGTCTCCTTATAAATGAACAAGCAAGTATTGTTTTAACCCCAGCTACATGTGTTTATGTTGATTAGATAGAATCACTGTCAATATGCTTTCTCTCTGTGTAATTGGCTAAGATGAGTATTTGGTGACTTGTAACAAGTGAGTTTCTTTGGCTTGCTGCCTGGATGCGAACTGTCAAGATCTTTGCATAGGCAAAACTATGTATTATAAAGATTCTGGAAAATAAACGGTTCCGACACATCCATCAGTGGTCCCATCCCATTCGTGCTTGTATATAAACTGCCGGCGCAGCCACTGAGAGGCAGCCGATCCTCAAAATTAGCTGGACCACTGATACACCTGTTTGATTGAGCAGTGGCCACTGTCAAAGGAAAAGTTGCCCATAATCCAACAATTAGTGCAAGAACAGCTTGAGGAAGGACACATAAAACCATCCACTAGCCCTTGGAACACTCCAATTTTTGCCATCTGTCGTGAGTTTACAAGAAACAAGTTTTTTGAGAATAGAGTGGCCAGAAGCCAATAAGTGTTCAGATTCTAAAATTGACACTAAGCTTGGCCACTGAAAGTAGATGCGCCTCTGAGAACACAGAGGTTAGAAGCAGAGCACTCTCTTGAGCTCTCTCTTTGATTTCTGGCCAGCAAAGAGGCAAAGCTTCCCTTGCTCGGCTTCGAGCTGAGCGGGGGAGGGGAAACTTGCGGCTCAGCAGAAGTAAGCCTGACTCTTCAAGATAGAAAAGTAGTAGAGAGCACCAAGAAGCATTGAGCAGCCTTCCCCAAAAAAGACAGAAAGAGAAAAGCCTCGAGAAAATTTGAGCAGCCCCCTCGCCCCCTCAGCTAGAAGATGAGAGAAAGAAAGCTAGTACGAGCCTGTAGCCTTGAAGTGATATCGGCCTGTGAAGAAAGAGAAGAGAAAAGAGAGTGCAGCAAAGAAAGAGCCTGGCCACGTGCAGAAATTTGTTAACCCCTTTCTAGACAATGAAGACCTCACAGAGCATTTAGACCTTTCCCGGAGGGGAGATGGAGTGGATGATAAAGAAGAAATGGGCAAGAGAATAACAGTCAGAGCAGTGAGTGAAGCTAGGAGAGTAAAGAAGAAGCCAGAAAGAAATGATAGAGTAGCTAGTTGCTGGACTCTTTTTGGTACAGCCATAGACAGAACCATGCTTCCTCGCGACACAGAAGCTGCATGCAAGAGAAAGGCGATAGCTCAGAACTGAAAGAGTTCAGTTTTAGAGACCCCCCAGCCCCAAGAAGTAAACAAGTATAAGAAAGACAAGAAGTCCCGAGAGTGAGAGAAAACTGTGCTTTTTTTAGAACTAGTCAAAGCACCCTTAAAAAGATAACCCTTGAAGCAGCTCTGTTCCATGTCCAGTAGTGAGAGCACTAAGCATGCAAAAAAGAAGTCACCATAGCCCCAAGAAAGACTCCTCTCCTCTTAATAGACTGAAATTGAGTATTTACAGAGTGATAGATAGAGACTTGAAATTTAGAAGATGTATTAGAAATGTAGTGGAGAGAAGAAGAAATGTTTTTGTAGAGTTTTCATTTTCCAAGTGTGTGTGTGTGTGTGTGTGTGTGTGTGTGTGTGTGTTTTTTCTTTTGTAGTTTAGTTAATAAACCTTTTTTTTCTAAGCTAGAAGCCTGCTTTGCTTATTTCCTAGTCACATCTCACAGCAAACACCAGAGAAGTATATTTTCATGAAGCACTAGCATTGCGCCAGTGTCAAACCATGACACCATCCCAAAAAAGAATGGGAAATGGAGGTTGCTACATGACTTGTGTGCTGTTAATGCAGTCATGCTAACTATGGCTGCCTTACAACCTGGTCTTCCATCTCCCACTATGATACCTGAGTCATGGAATCTATTGATCATTGATGTCAAAGATTGTTTTTTCACTATTCCCTTGCAGCCGCATGACACAAGTCATTTTGCCTTTTCCGTTCCATCTGTCAATAAGGCAGAACCTTACAAAAGGTATGAATGGGTTTGTTTGCCACAAGCAATGAAAAATTCCCCTACGATGTGCCAAATTTATGTTGCTTGGGCATTAGAACCTGTTTGGAAGCAATTCCCTGAGTATATCATCTATCACTACATGGATGATATATTGATGTCTGGAAAACAATTAGACTGTGTAACTGTTCTAAAAACCATGACAGTTTTGCTAGAGAAAAGGGGCTTGAAAACTGCTCCTGATAAGGTGCAATCTTCTGCTCCTTGGAAATACCTTGGGTGGCAGATTGATCAGTCTGTAGTGAAACCACATAAACTCACCATTACCACTGAGATTAAAACTGCACATCATGTCCAAAAATTAGTGGGGGATATTCAATGGATTAGAAATATTTGTGGGATAACTAACAAAGAACTTGAACCATTAATACAGTTACTAGGCACCTCATCTCGGGCAGATGAATGTCGAACCCCAGATAAAAAACAACAGCAGGCCTTGGATCACATTGTCACAAAGGTTGCTACATCGCATGCACATCCTCTGATCGAGCATGTTCCATTTCAATTGATGATCATCAATCAGCGCAAGGAGGATGACAACTATGCCAAGCATCCTTTCGCCTTTATTTGTCAATGGGTTAAAACTTGGGCTAATCCTTTAGTTATTTTGGAATGGGTATTTTTACCTGTAAAACAATCTGGAACTATTACCACACGACTGGAACTTTTTGCTCATTTGATTACGAAGGGCAGAGGGAGAATATTGGAAATCTGGGGATATGAACCGTATGCAATTGTAGTACCATTGGCTAACTGGTATCCTGAATGGGGAATTAGGCATTCTGTTTCTTTTCAGATAGCTTTGGCTGGATATGAGGGTAAAGTTCACAACACTTACCCACGGCACCGGGTGTTGTCTTTATTGGAGCATCAGCGTCTGGAGGACAGACCCTGGAGATCTGACTGTCTGGTGTCTGGGCAGACAGTAGTTACAGATGCAGGTAAAAGGTCAAAAAAGGCTGCCTGCACTTGGCAGCAAGGCAAAGTGTGGAAAAAGCATGTCATTTTTGGAGAGATAAAAGATACGTTGCAGACATTAGAATTGAAAGCTATGATTTGGGCTTTTGAAAATTGGAATAGTGAGGCCATTAACATTGTTTCTGATCCGGTTTATGTAGCTGGCTGTGTCCAACGCCTAGAAAGAGCAGTACTTAAGGAGGTGAGTAATAAGCATTTGTATTCCCTTTTAAGCCGATTGCTTAAAAACCTAAATCAATGATGGCAGGAATATTTTATTACTCATGTTCGTAGTCATCAAGTTCTCCCTGGTCTGTCTGAAAGTAACGCTTGAGCTGATCAGCTGATTAGTAGCCACTGTCTGGCCAATGCCAAACTCTGATAAATTTCAGCAAGCTAAAACATCTTCATCAGTCTGCAAAAATGTTGGTTAAACAATTTGGTATTCCTCTTACTGATGCTTCTGGTATTGTGCGATCTTGTCCTGATTTGTCAACGAGATGGCATTGGTTTAGGCACTGGTGTTAACCCTAGGGGTACTCAACCCTTGCAATTATGGCAAATGGATGTAACTCATGTAGCAGAATTTGGTCAGAAAAGGTTTGTACATGTTTGCATTGATAGCTATTCTTGTGTTATACGGGCTACTCCCTTAACAGGTGATACAGCACGTCATGTTGAGGAACATTTGTACAAACTTTTTGTATATGCTTTGCCATATTAGGTATTCCCTTAGCAATTAAGACTGATAATGGTCCTGCTTACTGTTCCTTAAGATTCAAACATTTCTGTAATTTATGGGGTATTCGATATGACACTGGTATTCCTCACAATCCTACTGGACGGGCAGTTATTGAGTGTGCCCATCAGACATTCAAGGGCATGCTGCAAAAACAAAAGCGGGGAACTACAGGGTTATCCCCTGAGGAGAAGACAGCTAAAGCCCTTTTTGTGCTTAGTTACCTTAGAACAACAGGAGATAGGAAAAATCCACCTATTCTTGTGCATCATGCCCTCACACGTAATCCAAGTGAGGAATTGCCTGACAGCATTCAGGTCATGTTCAAAAGTCCAGAAACAGGGCTGTGGGAAGGACCAGCTAGAGTCAAATTAAGAGGAAGAGGTTCTGTGTGCTTACTTACAGATAAAGGCATTCGTTGGATTCCAGCCACGTGGGTGAAGCCCTATCTGAAACCATCGTCGTCAACCCATGTTGTGCCCAGAGGCGGAGAATCGGCGAAAGCACTGATTCCAGACATCCCTGAATCCGATTCTTCAGCACCTGACAGCTGAACAACAGTCAGAATATCTGCCAAGTTTGCTGGAGTGTGCTGAGGGAGTACTAGCAACTCCACATAGGTTTAATACCCACGGTCTAGATACAGACGAACTTCTTCTACCCTCACTTTCATCACAAGTTGTAAATCAGATAGAAAATGCTTGTTATCTGCATGGTTGTGTATGTAAGCCATGGCTTAAGGTTCATTGTATAACGTGTAACTCAAAAACTTGGCAACAAGTTTGTCAAGAACATAATTTAGCAGTAATTCAAGGGAAAAAGCAAAAATTTAAGCCTATTAACCTGATATGCAATAACTGCTTTCACATACTTAACTTACTATTACCCCAAGAGCAGCATTAGCTAAATTTTTAGGGCGTAAATCAGAAGGATATCAGAGTTTTCTCCAGGATGTATCTTTGATAGAAGTATATGAGCAAAGATTGTTACTGTGGGTGCAGTTTAACCTTGCTTTGATTGCTATAGTAAACCAAATTATATCAGAAAGCAAGATATTAGCTACTGAAAGTAGGAGTAGGAATAGCAATACCACAAAACACTTTAGAGATTTTGAGTGGGAATGGGCTAGTGCAATTTGGGCAAAGCGCAAGCATGATGGAAGACAACGACAACAATGGCACCCGTCTGGCAAATATTAACAATGTTACTTAGTGGAATGATTAAGGAAATGCAGGGAGTATACAATATAGAGCAACGAGCTAACATGAGGGTTACATGGGCTAACAGAACAGGGCAAGAATCTTTCTGCTTAGCACTATCTACACCTTCGGATCCATTTCGCACCTGCTTAATTGGAATTCCCTTAGACTCAATGGAAGAATTTGGAAATTGGACCAGAGCTCAAATTTATGGCAATTTAAGTAAGGCCTGGTCAAATTGGTGTACTAATCAAAATGGGATCACAGAAAATTGGTGTGAAAAACAAAAAATCCCTAGAAATCCTTTAGGAACTCAGGCATTTACAATCACTCAAGGTTTAAATACTACAAGTCAGGAACCACAGGAACTAGATATTTTGGGATCAGTGCCAGGAAATTATTGCTTGTTCTTTGAGTACCACAAAGGTAAAGAGCTGATTAGGGAGAGGTCAGGAAAACCCAGAGAAGATACTGCTTGGATATCTCCTATTTCTTCATGGTATTACAATACCACGGCATACTGTGCCAATTGGACATGGTCTGTATCCCTAAAACAAAAATCTGCAAGGATGTTACCTCCTGGAATTTTTCTCATTTGTGGAGATAAAGCTTGGCCTGCAAATCCTCAGAAAGCATTAGGAGGACTGTGCTATTTTGGGAAATTGACACTGTTTGCCCCTAGTGTTTAACAGATGCTTGACAGCAGGCACAAATTCCACTGTCCAAAACGCAGTGTGCATCTATTAGGCTCAGACTGTAAGGATAATGTAGAATTGTGGAATAGGCCTTCAGTTATACTGGCATCACTTTTTACACCAGGAGTAGCTTCATCACAGGCCCTTACACAATTAAAACTATTGGCTTGTTGGACAGGAAAACAAATTAACATTACATCTGAAGTACTGAATGAGCTTACCACTGATGTAGGTAGCATACGCCATGCTGTGTTACAGGATAGGGCTGCTATAGAGTTTTTGTTGCTAGCACAAGGACATGGGTGTGAGGATTTTGAAGGGATGTGCTGCATGAATATCTCTAACCACTCTGAATCTATTCACAAGAAACTGTCATTGCTTAAGGAGAATATAAAAAAGCTCACAGTTGTTGAAAATTCTTTTGATGAGTGGCTAAAATCTTGGGGAATAACGGGCTGGCTCAAGGACTTAGTACGCTTTGGCATTATGATACTTTGTATTCTTTTTTCAATACTGCGCTTATAGTGCCTTGCTTATTACGCTGTGTGCAGAAAATAATTGACCGTGCCTTTAAATCAGTCTGGCTTGTGCAAAAACAAAAGTGGGGAACTGTTGAGAGTTTTTCCAGATTGAGGAGTTTTTGTTAGACAATGGCCATATTCAGCCGATGCACAATCCAGCCTGCTTGTATTAACAGGCAATGGTCACGTACATAAGCAATGAATAATGGACATATTCAGAAATGGGGTTGGTATATCCTTGGAAGAGATACAAGAAGAAGAATCATCAGGACTCAGCAAGTTTGTCAGCAAGCTTGGAAAAGTGAGCCATGGGTGGGCCAGACAACCACAGCAAGACGTGTGAAAATTTAGGGGATCCAATCAGCATTCTAATTTAGGCGTGTGAACAGTTACGATTAACCAATCATGTATTAGCTATAGACGTGTGGACAGTAGTCTTTTTAGGGATAGTCTTTTTAGGGATAACAAATTTGGCTTCACTGGATCATGTTGGTCATGGTGTGTTGTCCCTGAACCTCCGCGTCCTGCAAAACACAGCATTATCTTGGCATGTGTGTATGTTCGGCTCTCAGGAGAGGGAGATACACAGCTGGCTCAGTTGAATCCTTACTAAGAAGAAGGTTCTCATTTGCTTTAATGACTTTCTCTCCATTTAATTGTATCTAGGAGTTTGTTTATTTCTAACACCTCTCTCCCAGCAGCTCAGAGCTGCATTGCACAGCGCTTGCTGTGCGCCAGAGAGCACAAAGCAGGCTGGCCTGGTGGGCCTGAATATTTCTGCCAAACACTCTGCATCTCACACCTTTGCTCTGGCTCAGTGCAGAACTGCAGGATTGCAGGCGCTTCCTCCCAGAGCTGCGTGAGGCGCTGGCTCCTGCAGATGTGCCCTGCCAAGCTGTCCCTGCCTCACGCTGGCCTCGCTTCCCCTGGCAGAAGTGCCGGGCCTGCAGGAGGCTGCCCTGTGCTCCAGCCTGCCGAGCAGCCCGGCTCCCTCTCCCGGTGCCCAGAGCGCTGCACACACTGCTGACCTTTGCCAGGAGTTGCAGGGCAGCCGGCAGAAGAGGAGGAATCCTCAGCCAGCCCAGCGGCCCTCGGCTGCCCTGGGCCTTTCTCTGCTCCTGGGCACGCTCCAGACGGCCAATGCCTCCAGGCTGGGCTGTGCCCAGCACGGCTGCGCTTCCCCTCGGGAGCAGCCAGCTGCCCCCGGGCTCTGAGAGCGGAGGATTCGCCCGCTCCCAGGAACAGGCACCCAGGGCCCGGCTGCTGCCTCTTGCAGCTCCAAGGGCCTCCTTCCAGCCGGCCTCTGCCGGGGCTCAGCCTGCTCCGGCCTCTGCCGGGGCTCTGCTGGGGCTCCAGCCCGGCCAAGGCCGGGCCCGCTCTCACCTCCCAGGCGCTGACAGCTCTGCACCACAGGAGACCTTCCCGGGCAGCCTCTCTGATCTTTCTGCTTTCTTGCTTGAGCAAGACTCTCCTCCCTAATTGCATTTAGGGATCCAAATCCAAGTGGCAGGAACACCAACGCTCTCCAGTCACAGCTGAAGGCCTGCATCTGCACAGGATGTTTGGGCTGCCCCATTCTTCCTTTGGTTTTGCCTGCAAATGCAATTGCCCTTTCTGCCTCAACTAGAAGTGTCACAGCTGTGGCAAAATGGGCCAGTGAGCCATATTTCAAAGGCAGTTTGGTCTGGAGAGGATGAATGAAGAAAACTTGCAAACCATACCAAAGAAGCCATAAGCATATCTTAGCACCAATAAAAAAACACTGGCAATTTAGAAGAAAATGCTGAATTTTTTGAAGGGGTCAGAAGGAGGGGAATCTTCCAAATGAGTTGATGTTTCAGAAACTTTATTTAATAACAATCCTACTCTATAAACCTATACTAAAAAACTACTCAACCATCCTACTCTAGAGTCCTACTCTACAATCCTACTCTAAGTTAGTTCGGGAGATAACATCTTGATTTTTATATTCTTGTCTCCTTCTTCTTCTTCTTCTTCTTTGCTGAGTTGATGAGTGGTGCCAGGGTGGACACTGGCTTGGCTGAAGTTACAAATGGATGCTGTCCAGAGGAAAAAAAACCCACAAAGAACAGTGAACCATGACTTTCCAAGCTCAGTGCTATACAGACTCAATCAGGATTCCTCTAGTTCCTAGAAAGACCCAGAAAGAGGAGCAATGGGACCATCTGCTCCCCAATAGTCCTGTGCAGGACTTTGCCATCCCAGGCAAATGTGGCCCAGAATCCCACTCATCTGTTTATTCTGGTTTCTTCATCTTGTTGGGATCTTCCTCCTGCCAGTGCTCTAGAAATGGTGCCTTCTGTCCCTGGGGTTTCTTCCTTTCAGAAACTCCAATGACTCACATAGGTCCCTGCCTTTGAAAGACAGGAACTCTGCTAATTCCCACAGGGACAGAAAGCAGTGTCTACCTTTCCATGCCCTGTCCCTCCTGTGCTGGGTGGCACCTTCCTTCCCAGCAGGGCCAGCCCAGTGGCGCTGGGTCCTGCAGTTCCCTCTCTGCCACACAACCTGGCAGTAACCCTGGCGCAGCTCCCGTCTGCTTGAGCGTGCCAGGCAGCAGATGGGGCTGGGACAAGTCCCTCCCAGCTGTCCCTGTTTGCGTGGCAGAAACCTCTAAGGTTGGCCTGGGGGGCACAAACCAGGGCCCCTCAGAGGCTCACAGTGAGCCCCCCACAGCCCCTCCTGCCCACCGCCAAATCTCTGACTGCTCAGCTGGGACTGGCTTCCTTGGGTTCCTCCACCACCATTTCATGTCTCTGTATCCTGCATTGCTCTACTTCAATTCTTTTGCCATTAGATAAAACTGAACACCCACCAAATCACAAAAGAGGGCGACAGAAACAGTGAGAGGACAGAGCAGCTCTCCTCTCATGAAATGCGGAGACAGGTGGAGTTATTCAGATTTGTGAAGAACAGGCCCCAGGGAGACTTTATTGCCACTTTCCAAGACTTCAGAGTGGCTTTCAAGAAAGTGGGGGACATCTTTATCAACAGGGCCAGTTACAATAGGATGTGGGTGAACATTTTTAAAAATGGGGATCAAGTCAGAGTAGGTCTGAGGAAGAACTTGTTTACTTGGAGCATGGTGCAACCCTGGCACAGGTTGCCCCAAGAGCTTGTAGGTGCCCTATCCCTGCAACCATTCCGGCTCCAGCGGCAAAGGGCTCTGAGCAACCTGATCTCTTTAAAGATGTCCCTGCTCATTGCAGGACACTTGCACCAGAGGACCTTTACAGGGCCCTGCCAGCCCAGCCCAGTCTAGGATTCCTCACCATTTTCATTTGAAGAGCACCAAGAGTGGAGGTGAGGAGGAAGGGGGCTCATCTGATGCCTTGGACTTGAGTGGAGGAGGAGCCCATGCCTCAGACCCTGTTTCACCTGCAGCCCCTTCACATTTTACCTGCAGCAGCTCCTTGGCAGACCAGCGCTGCTCCTCATCTCTCTGCAGCCAGCAGCTCAGGAAGTCACGCAGGCAAGGCGAGAATTGGTTGGGGTGCCGCAGCCGTGGTCTCTCTCCCCTGGCTGTCATGAGTTTAGCCTGGAGAAAAAGGTAACACCAGGCTCCACCTGCTTCTTTCCCCCCTCTGCAACTGCTCTCCCAGATCCCATTGATTAAGCTCCATTCTGCAGTGGCACTTTCTGCCCTGGCAGAGACCCAGAGATGATTTTCCTTTACCAACCAAAAACCCAAACCCCTATGCAGCCACAGCTTTTCCACCATCCCGCAGATCTTGCCTTGGCAGCTGATTTCATTGACTGACCTAGTTAGTGGCAACTACATCACCACAAGCACATTTCCTTCCCTGAGGATTCACACCAGCTTGAGAGGCTTTTTGGAAGAGGGACTTTGCTATACTAACTCTACTATTTCCAAGGATTAGTACATGAAAACTATCTCTGCAGTGCTTCTTGGTCCCTTAAGCATAGCTGCCATAAAACAAAACTAATCAAGCTTTTTGCTTTGTTAATGAAAACAATGGGAATTGGAAGGAAAGAAAGGAAATCCACCAGATATTCCTCAGGAAAGGAAACAAACATTTACAATCTCATATTCAACACAGACACTTAAAGATGCATGCACAAATATATTGAGATGAAAATGTTTGAGCACACAGGTGCCACCTGCAGCTCTGTCTCTCAGCTGCAAGTTTCAGCTTCTTTATGTGGCAAAAGGAAACCTTTTCATGGTCAAATCAGAAGAAGAACTGTCATCCCTATGGTCACCCTCTGCTCATTTGGATACTCAAGTCAATGCATGAAAGGTATGCCCATTAGTAGAAAGTGTCGGGTAAGAAATGGGAGATTTGGCAGGATCTCCATGACCCCAGGCTGCGGCCTGGTCTCCATAAAAATGCCCATCACAATACTAACAGCTCTGTGCTGGTGGCACTGAAATAGATAGCGATCAAAGAGGCTTTGTTATTATTCTCTTCAACCCAGAGGAAAATTTCCAAGTCTAAAAAAGCAAACACACTCCCCTTAAGTAGAAATAATTAGGACAGCTTTCTTTCCTTTTCCCACACCACCAGAGGTCACAAAGGGGGTTTTATCCTGTCCCTCTGCAGCTGTGCTCAGCCACTGGCCGTGGTGGGGAGCTGGAGTCCTCCCTGTCATTAGAACTGTGCAGGCCAGGGATGGCCCTGCTCCTTTGGTAAAGGAACACAGCACCGGTGTCAACTGCCCACGCTGGATCCCAGCCCAGGCACCTGCCTGCAAGCTCATCAACTTGTTAAAGTACCAAGAAACAGCCGAGAGTTTGGCGCACAATTCTAACTGCAGTCAGAGGAAAACACATCCTAAACTTATCCAGGCCACCCACACACATGATAAGTTTATAAGACCCACAGGATTTGGAAAAGATGCTACAGAATAGAGGAAAATTGATGTCTTGTGGTTCAAAAAGGAAAAAGAAAGCAGAACTACTTGGACATTGCTTTGCTGGTTGTTTCTTTTTCGCTTTTTCTTTCTCTATAAAACTAAAGCTGGGAAGACTCAATGTCCATTTCAAAGGACATTTATCACACATCCAACTGTTCCACTGAAAACTTCCTGTCCTTAAGAGACAGAGCTCCAACAGGGTTCAAAAAGCAAATGAGAAATGTCAGGCATGGCTGGAGGCCAAAATGGCAGGTTTCTGAACTGCTTAGGTTTCTGAACTGCCACTTCCCTTTCTGATGCAACCAAAGCTACAGCAGATGCTGATGTGTAGCAGGGACATTTTTAGAAGGGGACCTTGGTGGAAGCAGTGCCAGCAAATGGCAATGGG
>NC_044601.1:9193234-9239050 GCF_901933205.1 Camarhynchus parvulus
TTTGGTGGCTGTGACTTAGAACCCCTCTGTCACTACGAAATGTTAGGATTTCTCCTTAGAAGATGTGGTGGTAGATCTGAAAAGAAATAAGGTTCTACACGATAGGAAAGGGCCTGTCCCTCATGCTTCTCTCTTGCCACAGATGACAGAAGCAAGAGCCGTCTCTCCCCTGGCTCCCGCTGCTCCTGGACAAGAAGCCAGAGAGAAGCAAAGTGAGGTGGATGACCGCCAGCCTCCATCAGTGGTTACAGCACAAAACTCTGAACTTGTAAGTGCCCGTTGTGTGTGGTGCTGTCTTTAGTGCAAGGCAGAGCTGCAAGTTTTGGAGCAGCCAGCACTTTCCTGTTGCTGGCTGAGGATGCTGGGCGCAGGAGTCCTGGCAGGAGCTAGGGATTTCCTCCAGGCAGCCACCACAGAACTTGGCCTTTGTCCTGTCATGTTGAGGCAGCAAAGGGCTGATGCCTCTGGGAGAGCATCTGGCTCCTTGGCTCAGGGAAGCTCTATCTCTTGGCTTCTGCAGTGCTATGGCCAAGGGCAAAGGAGCTAATGCTGTAGGTGGAAGGGCTCAGTTTGTTTGTTTTCCCTTTTTGGAACCGTGTGTTTGGCTTGTGAAAGCGCTCTGCACTTTCCTTGAGTAGTTCTTCACTTGTACATTCTCTTTTGGGCCAGCTGTCTTTTGGCCTTTGATCAGCTGCAAGGGGAGGATTGTGTGGTCCATGAAGCTGTGGGGGGCCATTCTTGTCCCACGTGGCCAAAGAAACAAAGCGTGGAGCTACGAAGCCTTCTTGTGAGGCCAAAAGCAGAGGCGGCCAGTTTCTGTTGGTGCATAGTTTGGTGCAGTCTGCAGCTTTGGCAAGTGCCCTGGAGCCTGGAGTGGGAGTGAAGCTGCAAGTCCTTGACTGCTGTCTTGTTTTGCTCGGAAGAGGAAGGCCATCTTGCAATGGTGCTTACTGTATGTGAAGTGAAATGGGCACCTTTGTGGCTGAGGAGCTGCGTGGGCCAAAAGGACGCAGGGCTGGCGGCCTTGAGCAGCTGCAGATGAGGCAGCGTGTGGCCAGGTGGCCAAGAAGGCCAAGGGCACGCTGGCCTGTGTCAGCAGCAGTGGGGCAGCAGGAGCAGGGCAGTGAGCGTGGCCCTGTGCTGGGCAGCGCTGCGGCCACAGCTGGAGTGCTGTGTGCACTTGTGGGGCCCTGGCAAGCAGAAAGTCACTGAGGGGCTGCAGCGTGTGCACAGAAGGACAGGGCAGCTGGGCAAGGGGGTGCAGCACAAGGCCAGTGAGGAGGTGCTGAGGGACCTTTAGCCTGGACAATGGGAGGCTCTTGAGGCACCTTCAGGAAGACTTCCATCAATCCCTGCGTGACAGTGCTCCGCACAAGGGATGTTTCAGCATCAAGCATCCCGTGACTGCGTCCAAGGGCTTTAGACACTGGAGTGGGTGACACTTCCATCTTGTGGTTTGTTGGCTCATGGGTTTACTAGCACGAGAAGGCCTGTTCATTTTCCTGTTTTTCCAGCAAGCAAGGATGCTTCTGCACAACGTTGCCTGCCCTTTTTCAGCCCTGGTTGGGATTCTGATGCAGTTTGAATTTTCCACATTTTCAGCAGCAGTACCAAAGGCGTTGCTGTCGCTTTTGTAGTTTTCCATTTCACTGCTTTCAAGGACAAAATGCTGCTTTTTGCCAAGACAACCGTGCTTGCTGATAGCAGCCAGGGAGGAAAATCAACTTCATGTCCATGTGGATTGCTGTTGAATTGGCCTATTTTAATTTGGTGGCTGTGACTTAGAACCCCTCTGTCACTACGAAATGCTAGGATTTCTCCTTAGAAGATGTGGTGGTAGATCTGTGGAGGGTGTTGAAGCACCTTCAGGCAGACTGCCATCAATCCCTGCATTACTGTGCTCAGCACAATGGCTGTTTCTATGCCAAAAATCTTCTCACTGCATCCAAGGTCTTTAGACACTGGAGTGGCTGACACTTCCATCTTGTGGTTTGTTGATTTTCAGTGAGGATAAAATCTATCCATTTTCTCTTGTTTCAGCAATTGAAGTTGGTATTTCTCTATCTTTCTTGCCTTTTTTCAGGTGTCGCAGAAATTCTGTTTATATGTATTTTGTAAGGTGTCACTTGTGGAGGGTGCAGTTTTGTTGCCTGGGAACACATAGGTTGGGGCAGGGACATTGATGCAGATGGAACTCTTCTGATTTCAGCCCGGCCAGTAGGGCTTTGATTTATCGTTCAGGTTAACATTGCCCCTGCCTTCTTGTAGCCCACCGAATCAGTGTGTGTTGTGTTTGGGAATTGAGCAGGAAATCAGTGCTTTGCATTCCAGCTGGTCCTCTGAGATCAGAGGAGCTTATAGGGGCTGGGCTGCATTTCTGATTCCAGCCACTGTAGCACCCTCAGTGTGGCCGAGTCCGAGAGAAGAAGTTGCCTGAGCACAGACGCACAAAGAGTGTAGTTCCCACTGCAATGGTCTGGGTCTGATCACTTTCCATAAGGACCTACACACTCCAGATTCCCCAAGAGTGTGGTTTATTGAAGCAGCAGGAGATCAAGTTCAGATTCACTCATGATTGGGGCACTCGCTACCGAGTGTTGATGTGTGTAGCAACAAAAAGCAACAATAAGGAGAGATTGTAGAGAGTGAGATGCATCTGTCTATCTATCTATCTAAATATCTATCTATCTATGCTATGTAACATTTACATATTGAATCTTCCTGGCTCTGGTCTAAAGCAGTTGGAGAAGCAAAGTTCCACATGCTAAAGCATCCCTTTCAGGAAAGGACTAGAGAACACATTTCATTGACTGATTCTGAGCACAGAGAGATGTTTTCCCCTCCAGATATGGTGGTTTTTTCCCCTCAGAGCCATTTTCCTCCTCCAATCTCTTCTTCCCTGAAGCCCCTATTTAATTCTTTTAATTTTCTGCCTGTCCTAGAGAGGTGGAAGAATTCCATGTTTTAGGGGGTGAAGAGGACTCCAGAAGTGCCTCTCACAAGGGCTGTGCTCACCCAGGAAGCCACCTGCAGAGGCAGGATGGAGCTGTGGGACAGGGCAGGGTGTCAGTCACTACTGAAAGACAAACAGGACATGGCAGAAGCAGAGGGAGGTGCTCACCAGACCCTTGAGAAATGCCACACCTTCCCTGTCAGCTGCCTGAGAGGCTGTTGGAGCTTCAGTCCCAGTTGGCCCCTGATTGTAGGGCCAGGCTCACTTTGGAATCTGTGCCTCCCCTCGAACAGAGAATGACCCAGCAGAGCAGCAGCACAGTGCTTTGGGAACGTGTGAGCCCAGCAGTCTTTGAGTCTTGGCCCACAAAGCTTGTATGGGAAGTCAAAACCCATCTTTTGCTTTCTGTGCAGGCGCTTCTAGAGAGAGAGCAGGAGTTAACTGCTTCATCAGAGATGCCATGGCAGACTCAGGGAGAGCTGTTCCCTGCCCAAGAGCAGGAAGAGAAGCTCAGGCAGCAGGTGGAAGAGCCACAGGAGAATGGCCAGGTGAGCCTGACAGGCCAGGTGACAGAGGGGAGGGCAGGAAGAGGGGCATAAACCAGAACTCTTGGGACTGAGGAGGCCAGGACTCCCACAGGCACTGGAAGCACAGAGCCTTGGAATCTGCAGAGATCAGCCCTGGGACAGGAGGGTTACGATGGAAGCAGATGTAGGGAGGGAAGCAGAAAGAAGTGGGTGAATAAATGTGATTTTGAGGCTGCAAGAGGAAAAAGCTGAGCCTGATGGCAGCTCCCAGTCACTTGCTCTGCATTTGTGTGTCCAGAGGATCAAGGCAGAGCCACAAGCAGAGCTGCCCGAAGCTCAGAGTGCCATTGTGGCAGTGAAGAGGAGGAACAAGGAAGACATGAGAAGAATTCAAGAGGAGAATCTGCATCAGCAGAGGGGCGATCAACAAAACCAGGTGAGTGAAAGAGTGGCAGCCACTCCACTCATGAAACATCCTCTGACTTGTTTTTTAGAAAACATGAAGGAACAGCTGAACGCAGAGCTTCAGATAGCTCAAGCCAGGATCAAGGCTTGGGAGAAGAGGCTGGAGGAAGACATGAAAATTATCAGAGAGAAAGCTAATCGCCTCCCTCAGGCTCTAGAAAAGCAAGTGAGTGAAAGAGGGATGCAGCCACTGCAGTCACCAAACTGGTGGTTTCTGCCCTTCTTGCCTTTCCAGTGCAGAACAGCAGTGAGGGGGCTGATGCCTCTGAGTGCCATCCTGCTGTGGTCTGTATCACAGCTGCTCTGATGGACACTTCCTGGGCTGCTAAATTGTCTTGTTTCTTGAGGTGTTTTTACAGGGGAACATAGTGACCCAGATGGAGGATTGATACAAGCTGTCTGTATCCCCTGTCAATCTGTTCTTTGCCTTTCCTCACAGTCGATGACTCTTGGCTGACAGGGACAAGCTGTAGTGTCTGACTGCTTTGTTCTGTTTGATTTGAGGTGCAAGTGCTGACATCTCACCGGGCAGCCCGTGAAGATTTCCAGCAAATGTCTGGCAATGAAGAGCCCCAGGTTAGGAGTGAGGCACAGGTACCATCCTCACCAGAAGTGCTACAGGTTGAGCATGACCTTAAGATGGTGCGGGAAAAGAGGACACAGTGGGAGGAGGCAGAAGACTTGAACAAGGAGCTGCAAATGTGTCTGCAGCCCTTGGAGGGGGAAAGGAATCCTTGAGAGGAAGTAGAATGGTGATTGTGGCAGTCATCTTTCTGAAAATCCACAAAAACCAAACATGAATCTGGCCATGAACCCGAGTAAAACTTGCCTTTGGTTTTGACCCATCCAGTTTGAGAAGTGGACATCAGAAAAAAAACATTGAAGAGCCCTGCAAGTGGGTTACAGCACCTTCCTAAGGGCACGCATTTCAAAAAGGGATCTCAGGGTATTCTCTGCCAGCCACCTTTCTGACATCAACTCATTTCTTGTTCCAGATCTACACAAGCTCTGTCACCAAACCTGCTGCAGCAGCAGCAGCATTGTCTAAAGGAGCCTTTTCTCCCCGACCTGAGAAGTGGAGCCGGGGCAGTTTGTTCACCTCCCGCGCTGACCCAGCTGCTGCTCAGCAACAGAAGGTTGAGGGTGACTCCCTGGAGCTGCTGAGTATGTCTGCTGTATTTCTTGTCTGAGGGACAGTGCATTGTGTGCACATGTCAGCATTGCCATACCAAATGTTTCTCCTGAGTTTGGTGTCATGGGGACATTTAGGGACATTTCCCCACAGGAACTGCTGTAGAAAATCAGTCTCTGTGCTGGCCACCTGTGCTGCAGAGCTGTCTGCCTGGTTGTTGTTGTTGTTACCCAGCTGACCACAATGGGCTCAGAGCTCCAGGCACGGGGGCTGCCTTTTGTGTCTCCTGGAAACTGGGATCTCTGCTTTAAAGTCAGCATCTTGCATTTTGTTTCCCTCAGGGAAATTGGTGAACCCCGCTGAAAATCCGCGGATGAAATACACTGAGATGGAACACATTGGCAGCGGGTGAGTCCAACCACAGTTACTTCTGCATAACCATGGGCCAGGTGCTTTTCTGGTGGAATGTCTATCCAGTGTGAAGTCAGGCCAGCTGCAAAGATGTTCACACTGGAGATAGATTGTTCCATCTCTCAGTGCTGCTCAGAATTTGTGAGTGGGCTCAGAAGGCATTGTCAGAGACACCTCCATGTTGCTGAGGTCTTGCCTGCATCAAGGAACAGGACCTTGAAGGTTTCCTTGTCTCTCAAGTGTGGAACACTTCTGTGTTAATTTCTTTAGCATTTTTATATATCTCTAAATCATACAGCCACACTAATGAAAAAAGGGGAAGAATCTTGCTTGCCTGAAAGAGCAACCTACTCTCTGATAGCTGTGAGGTAACAGTTCTCAGGAACATTTCTTTCCAAGAGTTTGCTGAAGGAAATACTCCATGGTCAGGATAGAAACTGCACAGTTTAGAAACAGAAGCCCGAGATGAGACAAGAAGCTGGCTTTAGGAGCTGAGGCAGTAAACCCCAACACTTCAGGAACAGGCCCAGTGCCCATGCACTTGAGAGGAAAATGCATCATCTGCCTTCCGGCAGAGCTCTCCTGCATCCTGCAGATTTTAGGCATTTACAGCACAGATCTCCTGTGTGGGCTGGCTTTCACTGCAAAATCTAAATGGCTGCTCCTTTCTCTGCTTCTGTTTTGTTTCTAGGACTTTTGGAGATGTGTGCAGAGCACTTGACAATGCCACAGGGAGAGAGGTAAATGTCAACAGCCCCTGCAAACCCTGCTGCTCTTGAGGGGCTTTCCCCTCTGGTGTGAGCTGTGGCTGGAGCTTTGGGCAGAGCTGTGCTGAAAAGGCACAAGAAGCACAGACTGGTGCCAGCCTGCAAAATACATTTGGCACTTTGTCCTCCTCAGCTGCCGCAAGGAAGGCACGGAGGGCAGCGGTTCCTTTCAGAGAAGGAGGCGCTCACTCGCTCTCCTTTGCTAAAACAAAGGTGGTGCCTTCGAGCACCTCACCGCTCTTTGGGGCTACAGCTTCAGAGTGCTGAATTCTCATTTCTGGCTGCCACCAAATCCATCTGAAAGTTGCTGGTAGTTCCTTAGCCACCTGCAGTGCTGCACTTGGGAACTGCACGTAGGGAGAGATCTGCAAGGCGTCCCTAAAAGCCCTAAGCCCTGCCCATAGCCCAAGATGTATCCACAGAGTATTAAGGCATGGATTACTTCTTCTGAATCCTAGAAAGAGCAGCAGATTGTGGTCAGAGGTTTGTGGGTGATAGCTGAGACACCACTGTTACCAAGTGGACAAGGCAAAATGTCAGTGGCCCCACGTGTCCTGTAACTGGCCCCCAAGGGAGCAGAGAAATGGGCTGTTGGAATGTCAGTTCCTAATTACTGCAGGGCCTAATCACAAGGCAGTTTGGCACAGCTCAGCTGTCATTGCAAAATCACTCGTTCCATGTGCATTGTGGTCTTGTGCCACCAACCTCTCAAGTTACTGATTTTCAGTGTCATTTTAGGTGGCCATAAAGAAAATACGTCTTCAAGGACTGAGGAAGAAGGAACTAAAAGTCAATGAACTCATGGTCATGAAAATGAATAGGAATCTCAACCTGGTCAACTATTTAGACAGGTGAGTTTTGCTTTTGTCCCATGAATTGTTTGTTCACATATTGCAAACATGCAAGGTAAAATCCCACTTTGATCACTGGCAGAAAATAGAGGTATAATTACAGGTTAATTATTATTGCTCTTTTCATCTCCAGTGGATGGGAAGAGAGTGTCTTGTCTGCATGAGTCTTCCCTGACACACAATAATTTGAAAATTATTCAGAAACCTGCATCAGTCATATCTTACTAAATCAATAGCCTGTAAGTTCATTCACAGCCACCACTTTGTTTTGGGGCTTGATTTTATTCAAGTGTCTTTTTACGTCCAGGTAAACTAACATGGATTTTCCTTGGATTGTTTCCCCTCTTTTCTATTACTTTGCATGCCAGGAAGACTAGGTGCTTTTTCCACAGAAACACCATCCCTGACAGGTTTTTTATCTCTTACTAAACTGCATTTTTTACTTGCTGGCCGTTTAAGACATCTCTTTTCTTCAGAGCTGTGTCTTTCTTCTTTAGACTGCGCAGATTGCAAACAATGCACAGTTGAAAGGGAATGTCTATTCCTTTGATTCTGTCCTTGTCACAGAAGGACCTGGAAACAGGAATCAGTCAAGAAAACAACCTAGCCATGCATGTTCATCTCCACACCCTTGTTTCCTTCTTTCAGCTACCTTGTGGGTGAGGAACTCTGGATGGTTATGGAATACATGGATGGAGGCGCCCTGAGTGATATCATCCGCAAGACCTACCTGTCTGAAGACGAGACAGCAGCCATCAGTCGGGAGGTCAGCAATCCCATCTGTGTTTCCAAGGGCTTGGGCAGGATTGTCTGGGAAACAGGGGCTCACACCTGGAGTCATTTCCTGTGCCAAGCTTGGTTTCTGTGTGGCTGGTATGCTATGGGCAAGCAAAAGCATCTCAAGTGAAATGCCTGCCAGTGCTCCTACACTCACTCTACTCAGTGCCAGTACTCTTATCTCCTACTGCTGTATTCTCGCTCTGCCTCATGTATTTGTATTTGCTGTTCTCCACCTTGCCTCTCTAAACATTTGCCTGGAGCCTGTCTTCACTGCATTCCCTGCCTGTGAAAGCAAAGGTGCTGGTGGCAGGATTTGAAATGATCAGCAAAGAAAAAAGAGAGACTCATTTCCCACAGTCCTCAGACAAAAAGGATAGGAGTGCCACCAAAATGCTCTTTGCTTCAGGAAGGTGACTGGTGTGATACTTCCTAGCCTGTGCTGAGGCCAGCAAGAAAATCTTTGTCATGCAGCCTCCCACCCAAAAGTGATCTGCTTCACACCAAAGGGAGGGACTTTTCCTTTTCCTTGACAAAACCCCTCCTTTGTCCTCTGCATGGAAAAAGCACATCCACTGCAGCAGGAGTCATCCTGGCTGGTTTGCAGGGGACAGCCTACAAGAGCAGGTGCTGTTGCTCTTTCAAGAGCTGACGTGCCTTTCCTCAGAAAGGTCCTGCTCTGCAAGTGTTGGAGCAGCAAGCTCTTCCTCTCAGTGTCCATTACTGTTGTGCCATTACTCCCCATTCCCCTGGAGAGGGAATCTTTTAGATTCTTTGTTTCCTTTCTTGTATGATGAAATCACATCACTCATTTTTGCCCTCCTGTTTCTCTTCTCTCTCTCAGTGCCTGCAGGGACTGGATTTTCTTCACTCAAACCACATGATCCACCAAGATGTGAAGAGCAGCAACATCCTCCTCAGAACTGACGGCTCTGTCAAGCTGGGTCAGTATATTCTTGGTCAGGTGCAGTGTTCCATGGATGTGGGTGTGGGGCTGCTTGGAGTGGACTGCCAGCTCCCCAGAAATGGTGCTGGTGGCAGTGCAGGGACACCCGCTGTGAGCTGAGGGCACAGTTGCAATGTGCACAGAGGTATAAGGAACCACAAGAAGTCAAGAGTGTTGTTGCTCTGTGTGTGTCCCTTCCAGACAGAGGGAGCTACAATCTAAAGCTTCAGGGGAATAAAGTTCACTGCTGTGAGCAGCTTTAAAAAACCTGGGTTTTTTTGGAAGTGGCCAATTCCATACTCCTTTGGCTAAAGCCCCAAGGAAATCCAGTGTGGACAATTCTCCAGGAGATTCAACAGCGCATTCTTAGCCTGAGAGTGGGGAATTCTGTTGCTTGGTTTCCTAATTGGAGCTGGCTATCATGGTTTCTTGTTTTCTCCACAGCTGACTTTGGCCTCTTTGCTCATCTCACCCCTGAGCAGAGCAGACGGAGCTCCGTGGCCGGCACTTCTGGGTGGCTGGCACCTGAAGTGGTGACAGGTCAACCATATGGCCCCAAAGTGGACATCTGGTCTTTGGGAATCGTGGGCATCGAAATGGTGGAACGAGAAGTTCCTTACTGGAATGCAACTCCTGTCTTGGTAAGGTGCAATACTCACTGATCCCACCGTCTTTCTCACCTGTCCCATGTTCTGTGTGCCATTGGACAAAATCCCATTGCCATCTGTTGGCACTGGTTCCACCAAGGTCTCCTTCTAAAAATGTCCCTGCTACACATCAGCATCATCTGTAGCTTTGGTTGCATCAGAAAGGGAAGTGGCAGTTCAGAAACCTAAGCAGTTCAGAAACCTGCCATTTTGGCCTCCAGCCATGCCTGACATTTCTCGTTTGCTTTTTGAACCCTGTTGGAGCTCTGTCTCTTAAGGACAGGAAGTTTTCAGTGGAACAGTTGGATGTGTGATAAATATCCTCTGAAATGGACATTGAGTCTTCCCGTCTTTAGTTTTAAAGAAAAAGAAAAAGCAAAAAAAAAACAACCAGCAAAGCAATGCCCAAGTAGTTCTGCTTTCTTTTTCCTTTTTGAACCACAAGACATCAATTTTCCTCTATTCTGTAGCATCTTTTCCAAATCCTGTGGGTCTTATAAACTTATCATGTGTGTGGGTGGCCTGGATAAGTTTAGGATGTGTTTTTCTCTGACTGCAGTTAGAATTGTATGCCAAACTCTCGGCTGTTTCTTGGTACTTTAACAAGTTGATGAGCTTGCAGGCAGGTGCCTGGGCTGGGATCCAATGTGGGCAGTTGACACCAGTGCTGTGTTCCTTTACCAAAGGAGCAGGGCCATCCCTGGCCTGCACAGTTCTAATGACAGGGAGGACTCCAGCTCCCCACCACGGCCAGTGGCTGAGCACAGCTGCAGAGGGACAGGATAAAACCCCCTTTGTGACCTCTGGTGGTGTGGGAAAAGGAAAGAAAGCTGTCCTAATTATTTCTACTTAAGGGGAGTGCATTGGTTTTTTGGACTTGGAAATTTTCCTCTGGGTTGAAGAGAATAATAACAAAGCCTCTTTGGTCACCATCTATTTCAGTGCCACCAGCACAGAGCTGTTAGTATTGTGATGGGCATTTTTATGGAGAACAGGCCACAGCCTGGGGTCATGGAGTTCCTGCCAAACCTCCCATTTCTTACCCGACACTTTCTGCTAATGGGCACGCCTTTAATGCATTGACTTCAGTATCCAAATGAGCAGAGGGTGACAGTTCTTCTTCTGATTTGACCATGAAAAGGTTTCCTTTTGCCACATAAAGAAGCTGAAACTTGCAGCTGAGAGACAGAGCTGCAGGTGGCACCTGTGTGCTCAAACAGTTTTCATCTCAATATATTTGTGCATGCATCTTTAAGTGTCTGTGTTGAATATGAGATTCTAAATGTTTGTTTCCTTTCCTGAGGAATACCTGGTGGATTTCCTTTCTTTCCTTCCAATTCCCATTGTTTTCATTAACAAAGCAAAAAGCTTGATTAGTTTTGTTTTATGGCAGCTGTGCTTAAGGGACCAAGAAGCACTGCAGAGATAGTTTTCATGTACTAATCCTTGGAAATAGTAGAGTTAGTATAGCAAAGTCCCTCTTCCAAAAAGCCTCTCAAGCTGGTGTGAATCCTCAGGGAAGGAAATGTGCTTGTGGTGATGTAGTTCCCACTAACTAGGTCAGTCAATGAAATCAGCTGCCAAGGCAAGATCTGCGGGATGGTGGAAAAGCTGTGGCTGCATAGGGGTTTGGGTTTTTGGTTGGTAAAGGAAAATCATCTCTGGGTCTCTGCCAGGGCAGAAAGTGCCACTGCAGAATGGAGCTTAATCAATGGGATCTGGGAGAGCAGTGACAGATGGGAAAGAAGCAGGTGGAGCCTGGTGTTACCTTTTTCTCCAGGCTAAACTCATGATAGCCAGGGGAGAGAGACCACGGCTGCGGCACCCCAACCAATTCTCACCTTGCCTGCGTGACTTCCTGAGCTGCTGCCTGCAGAGAGATGAGGTGCGGCGCTGGTCTGCCAAGGAGCTCCTGAAGGTAAAATGTGAAGGGGCTGCAGGTGAAACAGGGTCTGAGGCATGGGCTCCTCCTCCACTCAAGTCCGAGGCATCAGCTGAGCCCCCTTCCTCCTCACCTCCACTCTTGCTGCTCTTCAGATGAAAATGGTGAGGAATCCTAGACTGGGCTGGGCTGGCAGGGCCCTGTAAAGGTCCTCTGGTGCAAGTGTCCTGCAATGAGCAGGGACATCTTTAAAGAGATCAGGTTGCTCAGAGCCCTTTGCCGCTGGAGCCGGAATGGTTGCAGAGATGGGGCCTCTACAAGCTCTTGGGGCAACCTGTGCCAGGGTTGCACCATGCTCCGAGTAAACAAGTTCTTCCTTAGACCTACTCTGACTTAATCCCCATTTTGTTTAAAAATATTTGTCCACATCCTATAGTAACTGGCCCTGTCAAAAAATATGTCCCCCACTTTCTTCAAAGCCACTCTGAAGTCTTGGCAAGTGGCAATAAAGTCTCCCTGGGGCCTGTTCTTCACAAAACTGAATAACTCCACCTCTCTCCACATTTCCTGAGGGGAGAGGTGCTCTGTCCTCTCACTGTTTCTGTCGCCCTCTTTTGTGATTTGGTGGGTGTTCAGTTTTATCTAATGGCAAAAGAATTGAAGTAGAGCAATGCAGGATGCAGAGACATGAAATGGTGGTGGAGGAAGCCAGTCCCAGCTCAGCAGTCAGAGATTTGGCTGTGGGCAGGAGGGGCTGTGGGGGGCTCACTGTGAGCCTCTGAGGGGCCCTGGTTTGTGTCCCCCAGCCCACCCTTAGAGGTTTCTGCCACGCAAACAGGGACAGCTGGGAGGGACTTGTCCCAGCCCCATCTGCTGCCTGGCACGCTCAAGCAGACGGGAGCTGCACCAGGGTTACTGCCAGGTTGTGTGGCAGAGAGGGAACTGCAGGACCCAGCGCCACTGGGCTGGCCCTGCTGGGAAGGAAGGTGCCACCCAGCACAGGAGGGACAGGGCATGGAAAGGTAGACATTGCTTTCTGTCCCTGTGGGAATTAGCAGAGTTCCTGTCTTTCAAAGGCAGGGACCTATGTGAGTCATTGGAGTTTCCTGCAAGGAAGAAACCCCATGGACAGAAAGCACCATTTCTAGAGCACTGGCAGGAGGAAGATCCCAACAAGATGAAGAAACCAGAATAAACAGATGAATGGGATTCTAGGCCAGGTTTGCCTGGGATGGCAAAGTCCTGCACAGGACTATTGGGGGCAGATGGTCCCATCGCTCCATTTTCTGTGTCTTTCTAGGAACTAGAGGAATCCTGATTGAGTCTGTAAAGCACTGAGCTTGGAAAGTCATGGTTCACTGTTCTTTGTGTTGTTTGTTTTTTCCTGTGGACAGCATCCTTTTGTAACTTCAGCCAAGCCAGCGTCCACCCTGGCACCACTCATCAACTCAGCAAAGAAGAAGAAGAAGAAGAAGGAGTCAAGAATGTAAAAATCAAGATGTTATCTCCCAAACTAACTTAGAGTAGGATTGTAGAGTAGGACTCTAGAATAGGATTGTTGAGTAGTTTTTTAGTATAGGTTTATAGAGAAGGATTGTTATTAAATAAAGTTTCTGAAACATCAGCTCATTTGGAAGATTCACCTCCTTCTGACCCCTTCAGAAAGTTTTTTTCTAAATTGCCAGTGGTTTTTTATTGGTGCTAAGACACGCTTATGGATTCTTTTGTATGGTTTCAAAAGTGAGGAAGGTTCTTCGTCATTCATCCTTTCCAGACCAAACTGCCTTTGGAATACGGCCCACTGGCCCGTTTTGGCACATCCATGACACTTCGAGTTGAGGCAGAAAGGGCAATTGTATTTGCAGGCAAAACCAAAGGAAGAATGGGGCAGCCCAAACATCCTGTGCAGATCCAGGCATTGACCTGTGACTGGAGAGCATTGGGGTTCCTGCCACTTGGATTTGGATCCCTAAATGCAATCTCTTTGTCTGGAGGAGAGCCTTGCTCAAGTGAGAAAGCAGAAAGATCAGAGAGGCTGCTCAGGAAGGTCTCCTGTGGTGCAGAGCTGTCAGCGCCTGGGAGGTGAGAGCGGGCCCGGCCTTGGCCGGGCTGGAGCCCCAGCAGAGCCCCGGCAGAGGCCGGAGCAGGCTGAGCCCCAGCAGAGGCAGGCTGGAAGGAGGCCCTTGGAGCTGCAAGAGGCAGCAGCCGGGCCCTGGGTGCCTGTTCCTGGGAGCGGGCGAATCCTCCGCTCTCAGAGCCCGGGGGCAGCTGGCTGCTCCCGAGGGGAAGCGCAGCCGTGCTGGGCACAGCCCAGCCTGGAGGCATTGGCCGTCTGGAGTGTGCCCAGGAGCAGAGAAAGGCCAAGGGCAGCCGAGGGCCGCTGGGCTGGCTGAGGATTCCTCCTCTTCTGCCGGCTGCCCTGCAACTCCTGGCAAAGGTCAGCAGTGTGTGCAGCGCTCTGGGCACCGGGAGAGGGAGCCGGGCTGCTCGGCAGGCTGGAGCACAGGGCAGCCTCCTGCAGGCCCGGCACTTCTGCCAGGGGAAGCGAGGCCAGCGTGAGGCAGGGACAGCTTGGCAGGGCACATCTGCAGGAGCCAGCGCCTCACGCAGCTCTGGGAGGAAGCGCCTGCAATCCTGCAGTTCTGCACTGAGCCAGAGCAAAGGTGTGAGATGCAGAGTGTTTGGCAGAAATATTCAGGCCCACCAGGCCAGCCGGCTTTGTGCTCTCTGGCGCACAGCAAGCGCTGTGCAATGCAGCTCTGAGCTGCTGGGAGAGAGGTGTTAGAAATAAACAAACGCCTAGATACAATTAAATGGAGACAAAGTCATTGCAAAAGACAACCTTCTTCTTAGTATGGATTCAACTGAGACAGCTGTGTATCTCCCTCTCCTGAGAGCTGAACATACACACACGCCAAGATAATGCTGCTTTTTATTGCATTTCCCAGCCCTGGGTGATCCCTGTCCCCTTTCCCTTTGGCTGGGTACTAGGGAACTTCTGTTCTCTCCTGACAGCCTACTTTTCTGTCCCCTCTCCTCTTCTCCTACTTCCCTTTTGGTCTGGTGTTCAACACCTCTCCTTTTCCAGCTCACAGCAGCACACCCCAAATTAACTGGAACAAATGCAAACCATAACTAACACCAGCTAGCACCAACAACTTTCATTCTTTTTTCTAATAACTTTTTGGCTGCAGCAAAATATTACCTCCTATCTCCCAGAGGGAATCAGGGATGAGCCTGAGGCTTGTGCTTGGGTAGTGAACTGATTTGGAAGGGAGCAGAAGGGTTTCAGAAGGCAGTTTGTGTTTTCTTCAATAATTTCTGAAGGAAAAAGGCAATGCTGCTTCAGTCAGCAAAAGCATTTGTGAGGTGCATTGACGAAATTCTTGTGAGCAATTCCCAGAGAAGGAAGGTGTTGAGAAAAAGTTGAATTGTAACAAATGCTGAATTCCTTTAGCTGTACCAGACAATGTTGAGCCCTCTATTCCCCCAGTGCAGTGATTAATGTGTGCAAATGTCTGTCTTAGCCTTGAGAACAAAGAGAGTGGTCCTGTTAAGAAGGTTTCTGTCCTTTGGTTTGCGCTGCGGCAGGCTCTTGGTGGCCTAGCAGGCAAAGTGTGTTGCGGCTGTGCCCAGGTGGCAGTGGCTGCGGCTGCGTGGGCTCCTATGGCCCTGGCCGCTCTCAGTTTCGGCCGTGGTGCCCTCCCCTGGCACCGGTCACGGGGCTGCTCCCGGCACAGGCAGCGGGACCGTTCCTGCTCCTGCCCCCAGGGCCGCTCCTGGCTTTGGCCACAGCTGCTCGCGGTGCTGGGATGAGCCCCGGCAGCAGGGCCCAGAGGCCCTGATGGGAAAGAGCCCCCGACCCCGCCGGGAAGGGGCTCAGCTGTCCCCGCAGTCCCCCTCGGAAGGCAGAAAGAAAGAAAGAAAGAGCTTCCTGCATCTTTTTTCCTCTCCTAAATATGTTGTCCCAGAGGCATCACTGTTATAAGTTACTAATGTTTGTTCATCAAAATATGTAATGTAACTATAGGAGCCTGGATGTTAAATGTCACAAGACTGTATACTTAACAGGAAATCTTGTAACTGCACAAGCGCATGAATGCAGACCATAATCATAGCTTGCAAGCCTTGTTTAACAGGAAGAGCACAAACCCACAATAAGCACAGTAGGAAGTCCCACACAGCTAAGAATCGTGCTCACTTGCAAAATACAGAAAGGTTGGCTAAGAGGCAGTGAGGAAGACTCTAAGCCTTCAGCCCACAACCACCAGAAGGCAGGAAAAGACGCCCTAGCAACAGCCTGGAGCAGGTGCACAATGCAGGAACAGAGGACACGTACGCAGAAGAAGGAGCGGATAAAAGATTAACTCAGGGGGGTGGGAGGGGGCGAGCCTTGTAGGAGTGGAGACTCCTGGCCGCCCAGCACGCTGAACTTGCTTGTTATCCTTGCCCAAAAAATTCTCAGTTGGTATTCTGATTGGCTCAGAGAATTCTTGATTGACTTAGAGAATTCACAAACTCAACTTACAACAATCACCGGCTTTTCTTATTGGCTCAGCAGTGGGCCTATTTTCAGAGCCAATCAGTGACTGGTTTTGCCTGCACAGAGAAAGCTTAGAGCAGTTCCTCAGAGCTGTTTATCCTAATAAGTTTGGATACATTTCCCCTTTGATTACAAATAAAGCATTGCACCTTCAAGGCATATAGTCTTAAACCATGGTGCCGGGTATGCACAGGTGACATTGTGCTCATTGCCTCAAACAAGGGGAGCACAAACATATAAATCCCCCCAGACACCTCAACATGCAAGCTGTTATCCAACTGCACAAACACCTTCTCTCCTAAACCAAATTAGTGCCCCTATGTTTGCTATCAGGAACTCAGAATGCTCTTTTTAGGACTTTTAAAACAAGCAGTGTCTTTGGATTTTTAAAATGTCACCAATATTAAGAAAGTCTATGTTGCAGCCAGTGAAGTTGCCCTGTGTCTGATGTAGGAAGCTAGCAGGAGGCTGTCACACAGGGATTGGCAATACCATGTACAGAAGCCTATGCCTTGGGGTTTCCTCTGCATGGTATATTTTTTCCTTGAAAGATTTATGATTTGAAATTGAATCAGAGTTAGTCAGCAAAAAGATAAAGGAAGGTGCTAATTGACATGGGCTAATCAGCAGTTCCAATTAATTTAAACATGTTTTTGGGATAATGATGCAAGTTCAATGAATAGGTTTTATTTTGAGAAGGGTATAAGGACATGAACTCAAGGCTGCAGGACAAACAATTTTTTGTTAGCTAGAAATTCCTGTTATTACCTTGCCATGCATAGTTTTTAACCTTTCTGTAATCTCAAATGACCTCAGTTCTGTGATTATTGCATCTGCATACCAGCTGCCATGGTCGTATTTTGGTTCAAAATACATTCCTAAAAGCCATGGTTGTATTTCAGTTCAAAAATAAGAAAACACACAAATTAGTATTTCAGTGATAGCACTGGCAGACCTTTTAGGTTTAATCCTATTCCTGCTCTATTCAGAAACCTGCTCTTGACTTCAGCAGGAGCTGGTATGAGTGCCTAACCATAAATAAATATGGAAGGTAGTTGTTAGTGACTTTCAGCATGAAAATGATTTTATAGACACTGTAAACAGAGGTGACAGGTGGCAAATACTCAGACAGAAAACTCTGAAACTGAAACCTTCTAATGAAACACCTCTCTTTCTTCAGACCTAGCCTTCAAACACCCCTCTAAGATCTGTGGAGTTCATAGGAACCTCTAGGACCTTTATTTATAGTACCTTTAGTACCTTCATTTATAAAGGTAAATTATAATTTAAAAGCTATGAACACAGAGGGAATATTTAACCACATGCAGCATCTTTAGACACTGCAATCAGTGTTTTCTTTTGCTCTACCATACTCCAGTGTATTTGAGAAAATAATAGTTATGCAAACCTATGTGTCAGTGTAGTTAATCACAGTGGTATTGTATGGATGGATGTGCATTACAAAGCTTTGAGATAGAAAATATCAGTTCAGACTTTGTTAATTCTTACTAATAGATTGGGAGTGCTTTGGTGGATCTTATTGCAGTAGGGTTGCAGTATCTCTTCTTTTAAGGCAGCCTGTAAGATATAACTCTCTACCCAATGTAGCCATGATATTTTCTGAAAAATCCCTTGGCCAAGATTTTTCTCCTCAGAAGCTGAGAGGCCTCAGGAACAAAACGTAAACAATAATTATCTGCTGCTGTGGAATGCAACAGGTGGATCTTTGATTGGTCTCATTATGGTTTTTAATTAATGGCCAATCACAGTCAGCTGGCTTGGACTCTCTGAGAGCCATGAGCTTTTGTTATTCATTCCATTCCTTTCCTTTCCTTTCAAGCCTTCTGATGAAATCCTTTCTTCTATTCTTTTAGTATAGTTCTAATATATCATTTTAATAATATATATATCATAAAATAATAATTCAGCCTTCTGAAGCATGGAGTCAATATTCTCTTCTCTTCCCTTGTCATGGGACCACTGTGAACACCACCACAACCCCACACAAAAGGTATTCTGTCAAACAAAACAAAACACCTTGAGACAGGTCTAAGTTCTTGGAGAATTATAGTCCTACCTTTGTGTATAGTGACTATTGAATTAGCACTCCCAAAAAGGCAGATTTGCATGCAGCAGTGGGGAACAAAGCAACAGGGACCCCTCATGCATCCAAAGGAGATACCTTTACTGTAAATATCACACCCTTTTATGCCTTAATCTCAACCTGACATAACTGAAATCCAACCGCGACCCTAACAGAACTGAGCAGAAAGAAGGCACCCATTGGCTGGTGTTACCGAATGTCATGGATGAAGCTTGCTACCAAGCCCCTGGACTGACTGCCAGGGGCTTCTCCAAGTCAGGTCTCTTGGGAAGCTGCAAGCATTTCACTGGCCAGATCGAGGGGGCGTGGAGTTCAGACCAATGAGAATATGCAGACCAGGTCTTTCAAATGCTCTATATTAGGGGTAGCCTGGGAAATAAAAGCTCTCTGTGCCACATGAACCTCGAGGCTGAGCAATCTCTGTCTCCTGCACCAGCAACCCCCACACATGACCTAACACGTGGTGAACCCTGAAGTGATAAGGACTCAGAAGCACAGAGCAAAGGAGACACATGGCGTTAGAGCTGGAAAATGGTGTAGAACCAGATTGCAAGCAGCGTGAGAGCTGGGAAACGGTGTGGGAACCAGATTACAAGGGCATCAGACCCTGGACTGGTGTTTGGAACTGGAGAAATAGAGACTGGACGCTGGAAACGGGACAGAGCCAATATGGCGAAAAGCCAGGACTTTGCTAAGTAGCATAAAGTGCTTGAGGTTACTAGCCTTGTTTTTGTGGACTGGAACCACTTAGGAGACCATGGGAGCTTGGATGTCAGGACCAGAAAACTCCATAATGAAGGTACTGATTTTCTTCTTCCAGAGAAGAGGGACAAACCACAATGAACAAGCTCTACAAGTTTTATTCACGTGGTGTAAAACCATGAGCTGCACATATCAGAAGGGGACATTTTAGATTTGCCTTTTGGGGGAGAGGGTTGGACAAAATATATTTGAGGCAGTCTCATTTGGTGATGATGCAGCCATCAGTATTATAAAACCATGGATGCTTGTTCTGGACTTATTATAAATTGGATTATGAAGGGCAAAGGGGGGGAGCGGCAGCAGCGCGGCTGTCTCTTCGTTCCACCCTGGGCATGAGCGGCATTGCCGTGGGAGCCAGCAGGTCCCAGCCGCTGTGAAAACGTGTCCTACTACGATGGAACTGTGGCTTACCGATGCAGGCGGTCATGGGAAGCAGCACAGCCCCGGGGAGTGGGGAATCTTGGAAAACAGAGACCATCCAGGGCTGCCCGGAGCCAAGGACACCGGCGTTGTCCAGAGAGCTGGCAGCGCCAATTGCACAATCCAGACGCGTGGAGATGAGGGCCACCAAAGCTCCCACAGCTGACCCAGGTGGGTACACTCTGGGGAGCAGAGCACATGGTGGGCACTCTGCCCCTCTGGGCACACCACCATGCAGCAGCTCTGAGCCCTCCGGGTTAAAGGGCAGCCATTCACGTGGCCATTTTGCTACCAACTCCTGACCAACAGGGTGTCTGTTGGAATGTTGGAGAACACAAGAGAGATGATGGACTTTGGACCTGCTTAACATCAGAGATTTGAGAACAGGATGCCTTGGCAAAAACAAACGGAACATTGAAAATTAGACCGAGATTGCAAGAAGATGAAATCAAACGGGTTTACTGGAAAAAGAAAATCCCATTAAACTCTTCAAGCAAGGGATTTTGTTATATGCATAACTTTGTGTATGTGATTTTAACCTAATCATTGTTGTACACATTACTAGTTTCCCTGAAACAGTATATAAGCGCTTGTATCCCAAAATAAAATTGGATTCTGATCACCAAGACAGTCTTCCCTGTCTCTCTCCATCGCCGGCAGGTGTCAAGTAGTATTCTGACTCTGTCAGTGTTGTTTTGTATTACTGCATTGTTTATTTTACTTTTATTTTCTTCCCTAATAAAGAACTGTTATTCCTGCTCCATATCTTTGCCTGAGAGGCCCCCTTAATTTCAAAATGATAATTCTAAGGGAGGAGGTTTACATTTTCCATTTCAGGGGAGGCTCCTGCCTTCCTTAGCAGACACCTGTCTTTTCAAACCAAGACACATTTTTAAAGTTAAAAGTCATCTATTAAATCACTAACAAAGATTCTGTATGTAAAATAATGGGGAGTAACATTGTACTTTGGAGGATCACCTTCTCACCAATCATTAGCTGTAAACATAAGGCAGAAATCCATTGTTAAAGGACCAAGGATTTCTAATTCTTGGGGCTCAGATACTGCTTTGGGAAGTTCTTTGGCCCAAATGTTCCCATGCAATACAGGATTGCTCCCATTGTCAGTTTCACCAGGCTTACTATTGAATTGCTTTTTGACCAAGGGCAAATCCTTTACTGGCACACTGACTAGACAGGTTGAGAAAGGCTTTTCTGGTTCTGAATTAGACAAACATATGTTATCCAAGCCTAGTGCCTTGACTAAAGTCACTCAAAGATTTGGTTTTGGTTGTTCCACAGGCAAATCTGCACTACAAGAGGAAATTAAAACCAACCAACATCAGCGTATCATTCAATTTTTCTCCATCTTTTTTGTGAGCTAATTTTTGGCAAAAGATCCTCCCATATCCTTTTCAATTTAAAAATTTTGCTTTTGACTTTTTAACTAAAATTTCACCTTTGAAAGTCCAAAAGAGGGGATCTATAACATAACAGAACAAAACCCATGCTTTTGCCATAAAAGCACTACAAAACCAACAATTGACACATTTGTAAATAGCATCAAATCAGAGTTTGCAGGTTCCACCAATGAACAAGGAACGTCAGGTGTGACCCGTGATCCCTCTGTTTCACTCACGTCTGCGTACTTGCTTCTACGGTCTTGAACTCATCAACACATTCTTGGGTGCAATATGGTTTGTTGCTTTTTGCTGGGACCCACTTAATTCCAGCACCTGTAGAGACAGAAGCATACCCTTTACCCCAAGGGATTAATCGGAAAGGACCTTCAATTGGTCCTGTCCCAGGGTTTCTAATTAAAACAGGGGGATTTTCTTTCCGTTTTGCCTGTGTGTTATTTGAAAAATGCCTAAAAATTTGGCTGGTTCTGCAACCTGTTGAAGAAATTAAAAACATATAAAGCTTTGTTCAACCTCATCTGTGGTGTGACTGCTACTCCCCCCTCTGATGATCAAGAATGCATTTTAATGTCTGATGTGTCCTCTCAACAATTGCTTGACTTGTGGGAGAATGAGGAATACCAAGGATGTGACAAACACCCCAATCTTTAAAAATGCGGCCAATTTTTGAGATATATATGCAGGATCATTGTCAGGTTTTACTTTTTGGGGCACACCCAATGAAGCAAAAGCTTGCCAAAAATGTTGACAGGCATGATTACCTGCTTCACCTGTGTGAAGGAAAAACTGCACCAGAGAACGTGTCCACTGAAACGTGAGTATTGTTAAATTTACAAAAGGAAGGTTATTTAGTGATATCCATTTGCCATAACTGCAGGCTTTGCAAACCTCATGGGTTGACCGCTCCTGTAGAAACAGGAGGCTGCACAAGCTGACAGTCAGGGCAAGTACTAATGATAGCCTTAGCTTGACTTTTGGAAATTTGAAACATTCGCACAAGTGCTTGCGCATTTTGGTGAAAAAAGGCATGACTCAGTTTTGCTTGCTCCAAAATATTTGGAAAATTGTTTAAAATAACCATTGTGACTTTGGCATTTCCTTCCACTAAAAATCCAGGAAGTGAAGAATGAGCCCTGAAGTGAGAAACAAAATCTGGATTAGTTCTATATTGCAAAGTTCTATAAAGCCATGAAAGCCAATGATATCAAGTGTCATTACTAGCATTCTTTAGAACTGATCCTTCTATTCTTTTAACCACATAAGCAACATAGCAACATAAGCAGAATCTGTGATTAAAAGAGCTGAAAAGCATGAAGCACAGCAGCAAGCTCAACAATCTGAGGAGATCCTTCTACTATTTGAATATCTGATTCCCAAGCTTTGGTTGTTTGGTAGAACCAAGTTACAACTGATTTGTGACTTTTGCCAGATCCGTCAAATCCATCAGTGAAGAGAGTTACTGTGTTTAAAGGTTCTATACTTAACATAGGTTTCTCTCTAAAACTCAATTTTGCCTGCAATAATTTGTGAGCTGGGTAATGAACGGAAGAAATATCTGGAAAATTTAACAATGCTCATTGCAAATCATCAGAATTTGCAGAATTCTGCATGGCCCAATTAAGATCATCTTTTTTTCAGTGGTAAATAGCTGCAAATTCTTGACCTGCTAAACTTAACAATCTTGTTCTGGCCTTAATCAGAATTTGTTCTATCCTCTCTAAAACAGTAAAAATAGTCTTTGGAAACCTCTAGGGAAGCAAAACCCATTCTATTATCAACAAAGAATCTCTCTCAGAAGGGTCCCTTTGAAAAATGCAACCGCAAAGTTGCACTGTTTCTCCTAAAATTGCAAAAAAGAATGGCTTTTCTGGAATACAGCCATGAGCTTGCTGTCTTTGGAGAGCCTCCATGACCTTGTCAAGGGCTGCACGAGCTTCACATGTTAGAGTTCTAGGAGAGTTGATGACGCAGCTTCCTCTCATAAAATTAAAAAGTGGATGCAGGTCATCACTGGTATCTCTCAAAACAGGTCTGACCCAATTGATTTCTCCTAGAAGCTGTTGTAAATCTTGCAGGGTGTTGACACTGGTCTGGAGCTGTATCTTCTGCAGTGTTATTGGTTTTTCAATCATCTTCCATCCCAGATACTTCCAGGATGAAACTTCTTGAATTCTGGTTATAGCAATATTAAGTCCAACATTTTGGATTTCAGTAACAACACTAGCTTGAGTTTGCTCCATCTCTGGCTGTGTTGGAGCAGCGATGAGCAAATCATCCATGTAGTGTAGAATCTTGGATCTTGGATACTTCTGTCGAACTGCAGACAAAACTTGTGCGACAAAATATTGGCAAATTATAGGTAAATTCTTCATTTTTTGAGGCAATTACTTCCAGTGGTATCTCTGCATGGGTTCTCTTTGATTGATGACTGGAACTGAAAAGGCAAATCTTGGAGCATCATTGGGATGAAGTGGGATGTGGAAAAACCAATCCTTTAAATCAATGACAATGAGAAGTCAGTGTTCTGGGATCATTGATAAAGATAAAAATCTGATAAAGAAGAAAGTCCAGGCTGAAGAGGTCCCATGTCTTCAATCACTTGATTGATCTTCCTCAGGTCATGAAGCAACCTCCAGGAGTCCCATGTCTTCCTGTGGGTGACGAACAGTGGTGAATTCCAGGGGCTGTTCGTGGGTGTGATGTGACTTTGCTGTAATTGTTCTTATATAAATCTTTTAAGGATATTTAAGGATATTTAAATTTTTCTCTGTTAAAGGCCATTGATTAACCCATATAGGATGATCAGTTTTCCAGTTCAGCTTTCAAGTGGCAGGTTTCAATGTGGTTTCTATCACAGGCCCACTTCCAGTTCTGCTCCCCATTGGGACAGGATGTCTCTCCCCCAGACGGTGAGAGGATTCTGAACAACAACAACAAAAGGACGCACCATTGCTGTCCTTGCTTGAGGACCTGTAATGTTAATCATGGATGCACGTTGCAAACACACAGTAACACCTCCAACCCCTGTGAGAGAACCTGCAGGAGCTACCTTATCAGAGTACACCTGTACAGTACCAACAGATTTTTTGAAATGTTTGTTTGTGCTTCAAAGGACCTTTTTCAAGCTTTTCCATTTTTTTTTTGTCCCAAATTTTTTTTTCCCAAAGCCTTTCCCAAATTATCTCCCAATGTTTTTCCTACCTTTTCTTGAGATTGTGCAATCTGCTTTCCAAAAGCAGACTTGCACGTTAGCAAGGTGTTGTGGAGAGATGAGCTTACTGCAAGCTGTTAGCATCTCTGTTACAGCAAGAGGCTGATCTGGTAAAGTTATAGTAATTTTTTACATTCTTCCTATAAGATCTTTGATCTCATGGTGAGAAGGAGTTTTCGTATTGTGGATTTACATCATTACGTCCATATCTTAAAGGTAAGGCAAGGAGTTGTTCATTTGAATCCAAATTTCTTCTAAATTTTGAATAATATTAGACCAATTTGGTAGTTGAAATGGAAGGTTTATTGCTGATTTAGACTGTGTTTTGTTTTTCCCTCTCATCACTCCTGTATCTGATCCAGAAGAACAGGCAGTGTTGTCACAGCAATCGGCTGTCCCTTAGGAACCCTGCCAAGAAACTCCAAGTTCTTGGCAGTAGGGTTGCCACAGCAACTTTCCTGGGAGCCTTGCCAGGAAGGGCTGGAGAGGAGAGCTCCAAGTTCTTGGTGACAGGAAGAAAGCCAGAGCCTGCTAACTCACGTCTGGATTCACTAAATGGGATCTTTTAGATTCATACAAATGGGGCTGCTCTCCAGCTGCAGATCCCAATTTGTATTTGTGATGCTTTCCAATAAACTGTTGCAGGTTCCACATGGTATTCCCCGCCCGCAGGGATATGGCTGTAAAACTCTCAGGTCTGAGCTGCAATCTCAGCATACTTCACCCCCCAACCCCAGCAGTGAATGAGACAGGCTTCAAGGCTTCTGAATGAGCTGTCTGTGTCTCCACAGCAACTTTCCTGAGCTCTTCCACCTCCATGCCATCCATCTCTCTGGGCAGAACCATCCCTGCCCTGCTCAAGCCCTGGCTGCTGCCTACTGCCTGCTTCTCCAAAGGCAGAGCCAAATCCAAAGCCCCTCCACCTGCTGTAACCGGAGGCTGGGGAACCAAAAGTGGTGAAAATCCCAGAAGAATCTTGGCAGAGGAATCTATATGAAAAAAGTCCTCAGAGCTGCAAAATAAACTGCCCACCTGAGCCCAATACGAGGGGGTGACTTCCTGGGAAAGGTCAACAGTGGCCGGGGTCACTGTGCAGCCCCTCAGCCAGGCAGAGCAGATCCAGAGCCCCCCTTGGCTGACCCCCGCCTGCAGAACTTCTGAACAAGATCCAGCCGCATCTTGTTTGGAAGTAGAGCAGGGCACAGAAACAACAATCCCTGTTTTGCAAAGCTGCCCAAATTCTCATCTCCCAGACCCGTTTGATTCCCAGCCTCCCAGAACAAGTCCCCTGACCCCCAAACTCTTGGAATGCATCAAAAATCCCAAACATTTTTCTGGGAATTCTGGGGGTGGATGATTTCGTAGAGGAGCTGGGAGGATGCCTGGCCGCAGCATCAGTGACTCAGGGAATTCGGAAAAAGCAGAGGACACAACCAAAGCTGGAAACTGATCTGATTCCCCTTTTCTGGGCTTCGGGGTGATGTCCACACCTCCTGGGAAACCCTGGACACACCAGGAGAAAGGAAGGAACCCTGAACAAAACCCGAGATCCCCAGAGGAGGGGACGAAGGCCCAGCACCACTCAGAATTAAAGTCTCAGAACCAGGTGCTCTATTTTGTTGTTTGAGAAAGTCTCTGTTACAATCATTCTGTTCAAAGCTCTCCATTAAAGGTCTGGAGACAGGCATTAGTTTTAACAAAGACTCTTCCTTTTTGAGAGAGACTAGATTGTAAATTTTCCACTTCATCTGGTCCCAGAAATCAAAGGTAAAAGCAGAGTTCAAGTCTGTGTTTTGCGTATTCACTTTTACCCAGATTAATAAGACTTTTAGTTCATGCTTTGAGATGTCTGAATGTCCTTTACCCTGTAAAATTATCTCAAGCTGGTAAAAGACATCCCATTCTGGTTTAGATAGATGGTTTCCCATCGTTGCCCAGGAGCCCCTAGAGTTGCTACTTATTACTGACAGGGGTATCAGCTACAGACGGCAAAGGGGACGATCCATTCCTCCTTTTAACAGCCTGGGCCCCTGGCAATGGCACTGTCCATGGTCTCTTTTTATTTTTATGTTCCTCTAGGCTAGAAATCCTCCTCACTGATGAGCAACTTTCCCAAAACCCTCTGATTTTAAGGACTCCTACAATATACTACATAATATATATTTTAATATATGTAGTGTAATAAATAGAATATATAAAATGTATCCTTGATCTTTTTCTAAGCCAGCAGGCCTTTGCAGTGAGTTCTGAGCCAGTGTGTAGTTCTGCTGCCAGCCCAAATCTGCGCATTCCTTGCCCAGCCTGAGTGCAGGTGGGGCATGTGCTGGGCATGGCTGGAGATTTGCATGGCCAAAATCCTCCAGCATTTACACCTGCTCATGGCTTTGGGTGGCACAAATTACAAGACACCCATCTCAGTTGACAAATGGCATTTCTTACAAATTGCTACACCAGCGCTGACAACACAGAAGTATACAGATCTCAGTTAAAGTTAAAAAAAAATTAATTAATTGTCACACCACACTATTTAAAAACATACAAATAACAACTTCTGTTAACAAAAACTAATTTTTTGCAAACCTCTACAAACACTCACGATACACAGAGATCAAGGGAAAATTAACAATTTATTCATATTATGACAAGCATACAGCCCATACAGAAATACAAAAAATATCGGTATCTCTCTCTAATACCAAGAACTCAACAAATAGAATTACACCACAATACAACTCCATAGACATTTAAATAGAATTGAATATATATACAACTATCACAATATACAGATGTGAATATAAATTAAATGTTACATATTACTTTCCAGAAACAGATACATAAAACAAACCTATTTATAAAGAGACAAAGAGCACTAGCAATCTAAATATCTGTACAGATGCATTGATACAAATATACAGCTACACATCTGGATATATATGTAAATATAATATATGTAGAAATAGATCAATATACAGCTAAAAATATAAAACCAGACATATATACCTAAACAAATACCAATATAGCTATTAAAAAAGACATATACTGAAAACTACATCAATACAAATAGATACCTACAAACTGTATACTTAGGGAAATCTAAACACAGATATTACAACATACATAAAGAACTAGATACATATACACACAAATATGTAACTGCAAACCTGTATGTATGTATATATGTACATATATACATACTAAATTCATAAATATAATACCATATGTACAGAAATATGTCTGTACAAATAGCAGGCTCCATATGTACATAACCATATAATAATCCCTGTCCAACTGCAAGTCCGTATGTATCTTTAAACAGAGCTCCAACCAGAGGGAACCCAGCTGTCCCATCTTCAAAACCTCTCGCCGGTCTCCTCCCCGTGCAGAGCAGCTCTCCTGGACAGGGGCAGCAGATGGGACATCTGGCAAGCAAAGGGAACACTGAGTGAGTATGGGGACGTTTCCCTTAGCAGCAGCTGCACTTCCATCAGGGAGGAGGCCTGATGTCAGAGCCCCCAGGAGGGTGGGAAAGAGAAAGCGGCCGAAGGGCCAGGCTGCGGGTGAGCGCAGCCACGGCGGGACTGTCCCGCAGCCCCGGCAGCCCGGCAGAGCCGGCACAGCTCCCGGGCCCTGCCGGCACAGCTGCCTTGCCCAAGGACAGCCCCTGTGCCAGCCAGGGGCAGCTGCGCTGAGCAGCCCCAGCACGGGCAGGGCCGGCCTGCCCCCGCCGGGCAGTGCCCACGGCCACGCCCACGGCAGCCTCAGCCCCAGCCTGCCTCCCCGGGCCTGTGGCCTCACCGGGCTCTCTCCAGGCTGGCAGCAGCACGTCCCCCCGTTCACTGCTCTTGCTGCTGGCCTTCAGCTCCTCCCCTGCTGGCTCCCGTTAGTCTCCGGTTGTCCTCAAGGTCTTCCTTGCAGCTGTGGCAAAAGTGGAGGCTCTGGAATTGCTTCCAAGGCCTGGCAGAGCTGCAGTCCCGAGCCCTCTGTGCTCCCCTGCTGGCCCCTCCATCCCCTCAGCCCCGCCATGCTCTTGGTGAAGCCCCAGCCCCTTCAGTTTCTTCAGCCCCTCACAGTCCTCTCACCCCCCCTCAGTCCCTTCTGAGCCATCCGTCCCCCCTGAGACCCACCAGCCCCTCAGCCTGTGCCACTTCCCTGTCACCTCAGTGCCACCATGGCCCTCGGCTGCCCCACAGCCCCTCAGCCCCAGCAGCAGCTCAGGGTCAGCGTCCCTTCAGCGCCAGCGCCCCCTCCCCCTGTGTCTCACCGGCCCCTTCCGCCAGCTCCTCAGGGGACAGTGCCTGGGGCCAGCGGCAGCTCCCACCGCTCCAGGGACAGCCGGGGCTGCAAGTGCTGCTCCGGCGCCCGCCGCCAGCTGGCACCCAGCACAGGGACAGGGGCACACAGGGGGCACCGGGGAAAAGCAAGAGGTGAAAAAAGGCAGCCAAGGGGGGGAAAGAGGGACAAATGCAGCCTAGGCCTACACAGCTCAATCTATGCATCTAAACTTCCACATACCCCTAACTAAATAACTACACACATTTCTAAATCTATATCTAAGCATCTAAATGTAAGCGTCTAATGTAACTCTATTAATATATAAATGTAAATCTCAAAATCTAGAAATTTAACTAATTCTATCCCATCTATAACAATATAGATCAATTTAACTGTTTAGATGTATATATATGCATATATAAACATACCTCTATACATCTATAAATGAAACTATATGGATATAGAAATAGAATTGTAGAAATCTATAAATCTGTGTATGCACTAAGGGATTCCACCTGCCCAATGGTCACAGGCTCTCCCTCTGATCCTTCTTCCCACACAGGGCAGCCCTCCTGGCAAGGCAGATCAGCTGGAAATCTGGGAAGCAGAGGGAACACTGGGTCAATATTGGCCTCTCAAGCACTTTTCCCTTTGGAAGTAACTGTACTTCTATCAAAGTCTGTAAAAGACGGCCAGAAAGGCAGACTCTCACTTGGCAATTTGAAACCTCCTCTTCAAATAGCCAGATTCTTTGCAAGTGTTGAAAACTTCTGAAGTTTTGAAGTATCCCAATAAACTCAAAGCCCTCACAGTGCAAAGGGCTCCCAGGAGAGCTTGAAACACAGACAATCCCAGCTGCTACAAAAAGCCCAGCCTTGTTCTTTCTCTGGGCTGGCAGAGAGACCTCAGTCCTCACTGAAATGGCTGAAGCTGAAGGTGCTGGGAGCTGAGTTATGAACTAGCACCGTTCCCTGCCATCTACAACCTGCCCTCTGCAGTGAGCAACAGCTCCTTCGAAACAACCACCAGCTCTGGGATGAACAGCTGTGTGACAAATGACCAGATAATATTGGCTTTGGCATTTATGTATTAGCTTATGCACGTTGTTAGTGATTATAAGGATTGAAAAATAGCATCAGTTAGAACTCTTTTAGCTGCTTGTTAAAGTAATATAATCTATCAGTTTAAGTGTGCACTGTGCTGCTCATAGAAATAGTAGTGTGATCAATATAATATCTATGCATCACTTAGAGAAACAATCATGGGGTGAATGTATTGTGTTACAGGCCTTAGCAAAACATAAGGGGGAAAAAAAGGCTTGTGTGTAACTAAAAACAGTGCAAGGCCATCCACTGACCAACCTGTCCAAGCGATAAGATAACCCTGACACAAACCAGAGCGCCAGAGAACCATTAGAGAATACCATGTTAAATTTGAGGACATACTAAACCCTTATCAGCAGATGTGAAACAGCAGGAAGGAGACACAAGAAGAAATAAAATATATTGACCTGACCCACAGGATGTCATGCAGTAAGCCAGATTGTGGGAGACAGCCATGGAGAAGATGAACCTGGAATGCCTCACCCTCACCTCACCTGGACCCTTGGATTTTCCTTCAATAAACCCTCCTGGATCTGCCATGTGAAGAGTTCTCTCATCACTCTGGTGAGGCGCTGATTTCACCGTCTGGGCTCAGGCATCTGGGGGGCTGGGGGAGTTGTCAAGGCAGCCCAAAGTGGAGACGCTCTCGGCGCTGCAGGCACCCCGACAGCACCTGCCTGGAAAAGCTACTCTGGCCACCCGGTGCTGGTGCCTGAACAGGGACCCTGGGAAGGTGTCCAGTCCTGCTGAGTGTCTCCTGAGAGTCCACGGATCTGTGATTCTGCATTGTCAGGAAAAACGCATCGTTTGGGGCCACATCCAGGAGGAGCTTTTTCCTTTGTTTTGTGAGGACTGTTACTCCTGGCCTGTTGGCACCCCTTTGGATTTTTCTGAGTGAAGAATGCAGCTTGGGAGGAAGCTTCCAGAAGCCAAAGGACAGAGAGGAGCCCACCACCCCCCTCCGAGGCATCTTCCTTTCGCCTGTGTCTTTGATCGGGTGAGTGCTTGCAGCGAGGGCTGCCAGGTGCCTGGGGAGGGCACCACACATGGCTTCGTCCTTTTAAGTTATTTCTTTTTGTCTCGTGGGGGAAGATTTTGGGTTTGGGGAAAGATGGGTAATCGTTTGTCCCCAGCCCAATGAGAGTTCTATGTCCAAGTTAAAGCTACCCTGGTTTTAGGAGATGTTTCTTTTTCAAAGAGGGACCTCAAATCTTTTTGTTCACTTTTTGTTTGAACATTTTCCAGAGATTACTCATGATGACATTTCTTTGGTTTCATTGTGGGGAAGGTTGGGTGAAGCATTTATGATATACAAGTTAAGGGGAATTACAAGGTAGGCAAGTTTAATCCTATTTTAGATTCAATTCTTAAGATAGTAAAATCTAAGTGGGAAAACAGGGTCCCCATTTCTCCTCTCCGTGTTCCTCCCTCTCTGATTCTAACCCTACTTCCCTATGAGTGGGATGGGAGCCCAATCCTGCCCACAGGCACAGGGCTGTCACCTACCCCCTGCTGCCTCCCACCCCACTCAGTCCCTCTCTCATGCTGGACCTGGCCACTCCAGTCTGAGCCTGGTCGACTCCCTCGTCCCTAACTCCCTGGTTCCCAGTTCAATCCCCAGTTCTAAAAGTGTTAACTGTGAAGTACAAAATGTCGCCAATCACACGGTTGGGTGCCCAGATTATTTTCCACAAAATGGTACTTCTCCTCCTTCACCCCCTTGCTTTCCCGCCCCTCAACCTCCTGTCTATTGTGCGCCAAGCCCCACCCCTGAATCGGGTCCCTTCCCTTTGGCCAAATGTGTGGATGGGGTCACTGTTGGGACCAACCCCTTCCATCCCTTCCACCCCTTCCACCACACCCTCGGGTGAACCTCCTGTGGGTTGTGCGGCCTCCAGGAAGGCCATACCCCAGTGGGTTTGTCAGGCCCACCACCAGGCCATGCCCCTCCCTCTTCAGCCTCTTCCAATTCCCCGCCACCAGAACCGGAAGTAGGCCTGGCCAGAAGCAGGCCATCTTAGCCTGCGGGACCAAGGCACCAGGTCCCACCAGTCAGTCGGAGACTCCGCACCATAGCCTGCCTGGTCTCATCCTCTGAGGAGGACGGGAACAATCACACCCCTGGCAGCACAATCAAACCGGGAGGAAGCTGGATGCGGATCAGGGAGGAAGCCTTACGGGGAGGGTGATTTGGGCTTGGTGCGAGACCTTGATTGTTTTGCGGCACCAGTCATTGTAAAACAAGGGAGGGATCCGCAGTGGGAGCAAATTCCTTAAACTGAAGTGAAGGAATTGAGAATGGCAGCCAAAGATTATGGCCACAAATCACTTTATTTTAAAAATATTCTGGACATAACTTTTACTGGAAACATCTTAATCCCTCATGACTTGGGATATATTGCCACTGCATTACTTTCTCCCACAGCGTTTTTATTATGGGAGATGCAATGGAGAAAACTGTTAAAGCCCATTCTTTCTAAAAATTATTTAAGTGCTGTGCTAGGAGAAGGGGAAGAAGGCCTTGAGGATTTAGCAGGGGAGGGGGAGTTCTCCAGAGCAGAAGACCAGGTCATGCTACCCGCTGGTGTTCTAGATGATAACAAAGCTGCTGCAAAGACTGCTCTTTTTTAAAGATCCCTGATGGAACTACCCCCCCTCCAGAACTTTTCTTCAATCCACCAAGGGATTGAAGAGACATTTATTAAGTTTGTTGACCACCTCTGAGAAGCCATTGAGTGCCAAAATGATAACGTTGAGGCCAGGGATGAGCTCTTTAGGAAAATGGCCATGACCAATGCCAACGTAGAAACAAAACAATTCTCAGAACTCTCCCTCAAGAGCCTGAGCCAACCATCCCCCAGACAGTCGATGCTTGCACTAAGGCCTCCTCTCTCCAACACACTTTGGCATTGGCTGTTAGTAAAGGAGTGGGGCAGGCAAAGGTGAACATAAACAATGTGAGGTGTTTTAACTGTGGCAAATTAGGCCATTTCAAGCTAACTGCCCTCATTTGCCCCCCAGACACTTTAATCAACCATGTATGCCTTCTCCAAGAATGCCTGGAAATTACCAGCCCCCACTGGGGGTCTTGATACCGGAAATGGGTGGCAGAGCACGAAGCGGCCCCGCCTGGAGACACCAAATGACAGCCCATATTGCCAAAGTCTCCTGACCCTCCAGGAGAACCAATTCCCGGACGGCTCATTTCCCAGGATCGGAGCCATGAAGAGGGACTCAGGTTCTTCAGGAGAACCTGCAACCTGAACCAAGATACTCGTCGGATTTTTATATAGCTCTGTCCATCTGCTATTTGCCAATGAGGATCCGGTAAGGGTCTCTGCAGGATACTTGGGTCCCCCCTCACCACAATTGCATCACCACGGTGCTCCTCCTCGGAGACACTCATCATACACCACACGAGGTTACCATCCTCCCTGAAGTAGTAACTTGATCCTGGGAATGAAATCACTGTTACAGTAAAATGTTACAACCTCCCCTATACCCTGTGCAAAGGGTCCCTCTTTGTCCAAATGTATATCCTATCTGGACAAGACTATTTAGATGATGATAATGACTTTCATGTCTATTTTTCTAAGAGTTTAAGTAAAGAAATACCATGCATTTCTTCTGTTGTTTCCCAAAAGGAAAGGTCCATCAAACTGAACATGGTGGCAGACACCGGCATGGACGTTACCATCCTTCCCAAGGCAGAATGGCCTCGTGACTGGGAGTTGGTGCCCCTTTGTGCCACAATTCCTGGCATTGGGGGAGCTGTCAATTCTTTGAGAAGCAAACACCTGGTAAGCCTGGAGGGGCCTGAGGGGCAGATAGCCACTACTCAGGCTTTTGTTGTTTCTTCTGACATCAAATTACTTGGTAGGGATGTTTTCTCCCAGTGGGGAGCCTGCCTCAATATCCCTGACTCTCAGTGGGATTTTAGTATGGGCCACTGCAGAGCACACCTTCCCCCCTCTCCACTGGAAGATCAACACACTAGTGTGGGTGGACCAGTGGCCCCTCCGAGAAGAAAAACTGACCCGCTCCATGAATTAGTGGAAGAGAAAGTGCGCCTGGGACATCTTGTACCATCCACTAGTCCCCAGAACACCCCTGTCTTTGTTATTAAAAAACCCAGCAAAGGTAAGTGGCACCTGCTCCGAGACATGGGCCCCCTACAACCTTCCCTCCCCTCTCCCTCCGTGCTTCCCTGAGATTGGCAGCTCGCAATCCTTGATATCAAAGATCGCTTTTTTAACATCCTGCTGTACCCTGGAGGTGGTCCCAGGTTCGCGTTCTCCGTCGCATCTGTCAACCGTAAAGAACCCTTCAAAAGGTACCATTGGGTCACTTTGCCTCAGGGAATGAAAAATTCCCCCGCGCTCTGCCAGACTTTTGTCGCACAAGTACAATCTCCATTGCGAAAGATGTTTCCAGAAGCTATAATCCTACATTACATGGATGATGTATTAATCTGTGCTTCCACCAAGTCTTACTTAGACACAGCACTTTCCAAGACTGTCTCAGCTATCAAAAGTGCGGGGTTTCAGATAGCTCAAGAAAAAATCTAAATGTCGAGCCCGTGGAAGTATCTCTGTTTTTTAATTATGGGAAGGACCATCATGCCTCAAACTCTATCCATCAATGAGCACCCCCAGACATTAAGAGACATGCAAAAGTTGTGCAGCATCATCATGTGGATCCAACCTCTCCTGGGCCTCACCACAGAAGAACTGGCATCGCTCTTCAACCTTCTACAAGGAGACAGCGACCTGGCTTCCCCATGCTCATTAACGTCAGAAGCCTGTGAAGCTTTGGAGAGAGTTGCCAATGCCATCAAGCACCGCCAGGCACATCGGATAGACCGGTCCCTCCCCCTCAACCTTGGTATTTTTGGTAAGTGCCCAGACTTCCATGCATTGCTCTTTCAGTGGGATGATACTTCAAAAAAACCTAGTCATCATCATCAAGTGGCTTTTTCTGCCACACCAACCACGTAAAACAGTTACCACCCCACCAGAAGTCATAGCCAAACTAATTATTAAAGGCCAACATCGTCTCCGGACCCTCGCAGCTTGCGATCCGGTGTGCATTTACCTTCCTTATACTTTGGAACAATTGGATTCTCTATTACAAACAAATGAACATCTGCAAATTTCATTAGACAGCTATCCCAGACAAATTTCAATTCATTATCCTAAGCACAGACTTTTTAAAGATTCACTGAATTTGGCCCCAAAATCCTATAAAAATAAAACTCATATTAAAAACGCTATCACAGTGTTCACTGATGGTTCAGGCAAACACAAGTCAGTGTTCACCTGGAGAGCCCTGGACACTCAGAAGTGGGAGTCTGGTGTCCAAGTTGTTGAAGGTTCCCCCCAGATTGCAGAATTTGCTGCAGTTGTGAGAGCGTTTTGGAAATTCCAACAACCCCTAAATTTAGTCACAGATTCTGCATATGTCGCTGGGACAGCAGAGAGGGCAGAGCATGCCCTGCTCAAAGACGTCCAAAATAAAAAATTATACTGCTTCTTCTCTGAATTAATTTGCCTCATCTCCCACAGAGAGCAACCTTATCACATCCTGCACATCCGGCCTCACACAGAGCTGCCAGGATACATCACTGAGGGAAACCGGAAAGCAGACTTGTTAGCAATGGCAGCAAGTGCCACTCGCATTTCCCCCATTTTACCACACGTCTTTCAACAGGGTTGTCTAAGCCCTGCATTCTTCCATCAGAATGCCCCAGCTTTGGAATGTCAATTTAAGATTTCCAGAGACCAAGCCAAGGCAATTATCTCCACCTGCCCCAATTGCCAATCCCTTGCCCTCCTTTCCATAACACTGGGAGTCAACCCAAGAGGCTTGGGAGCTTTAGAACTCTGGCAATCTGATGTGACTCACTATACCGCATTTGGACGCTTGAAATATATACACAAGTGTCAATAGACACGTTCTCTGGAGCAGTGTTCACCTCCACTGACACAGGGGAAAAATCAAAGGATATCATAAAGCATTTTTATATGGCATTTGCCACCTTAGGCGTCCCAAAAGTTATAAAAACAGACAATGGCCCTGGGTTCACAGCAAAACAGTTTAAAGAATTCTTACAATTTTGGGGCATCAACCACTGTACTGGCATTCCTGATAACCCTACTGGCCAGTCAGTCGTTAAAAGAGTTCATAAAGAAATAAAAAGAATGCTTAAACAACAACACAATGCTAACCATGTCCCCAACAGAAAGACTTTGCAAAGCATTTTATGTCATGAACTTTATTAACTGCTCTCTGAAGGATGCAAATTCTCAGACACTTCCATAACAACACTTATGCCCGTTTAAAAGAGACACCTCCTGTTTTAATAAAAGACCCCGATTCAAAATGTATCAAAGGTCCGTACCCCCTGATAACCTGGGGAAGAGGGTACGGGTGTGTTTCCACAGAGCAAGGCCCCCAGTGGATCCAAGGAAAATTTGTCCAAACTTACCTGAATGCTGCAACAGATGATAAAACTACAACAGACTACCTTGATGTACCCCTGCCACAGAATGCTTCAGAGGACGCTGTTGCCTGGTGACACCCAAGAATGAAGTCTACCCAGCCAAATGTCGTCGCCAAAGTCTTAATTTCCCAGAAATATTTCCCCATAGCCAGTAACCCTACAGATCCCCTCATACCCTCTCCTGAAATTCTACTACCATTTCCCTCATACCAATTCCCTCGATCCCTCCCATAACCCCTACCCATTACCTCCATAACCCCATTACCTGTTTCTTTAACCTATTCAGTTAAATATGAGGAAGAGACAGATAGGAAAACCAAAGATCTAATGTATAGTAGAGACAAACCAAAGAAAATTACAGTGACAAATAGCTTTTCCATTCATGTTTCTATCAGTGCTCAAACAGTCGATAACTGACTCACTTGAGGACCAGATGGCCACTCCCGGGACACCCCGAAATAGCTTAACCGCTGCTGCCAGTGTCATTGTCCTCCTGTGCATCCAAAGAGTGGTTGGATGGGTTGTGCCACAATCAACAGAAAACATATGGGTCACATTGGCAAAATCTCTCAAACAAGATAACTTTTGCATGGCCATGGGAGGTCCCATGGGTGTAAAAGACCCGCTGTCTACATGTCTGGTAGGAATCCCCCTGTCACCACATGAATATCCCCATGCAAGTAATAAGCTCAGCCTGGTAGACACCTGGGACGAGTGGACAAAGATCTTAACACATGCACCACAAGAGCCCCAGGAACAAGACCTACTGGGCTCCTCAAAAGTTACTTATTGTGTAAACTTTTTCTATGAGCCACCCCAACAAAATTGGCATAAGAAATCCAAACCACAGATGATAGTGAGAAAAGATATATCACCAAATGATAAGAGATACAATGTTGTTGGCTGGTGCAATTTTACTGCCAAAACATTATCTAAGTCCTCTCTGTTTCCCAGAGTGCTTCCCAAAGGGAGTGTTTCTCATCCGCAGTGACAGGGTGTGTGCAGAGATGCTCTTAAAGATCAAAGGGGGGCCCTGCAGCCTTGGTCAGCTTACTACAATCACTCCAAACACTACCCAAATAAAAATTGGAAATGAGAAACCTCAATTGGTGCGAAAAAAAAGATCGTACTCCCAACTGGATCAAAATTGTGATGACCAAATTTATAACTGGGGCAAGACGAAGACGGTCGATGTTTCCATCATTCTACCATGGGTTGCAGCTGCGAAGGCCCTCGGGGAGCTTTCTCACCTGGAGTGCTGGCTTAGTAAGCAGACCAACACTACATCCGCTGCCCTATCAGACCTTCTAGCAGACAAGGAAACCATCAGACATGCCACCCTTCAGAACAGGGCGGCACTTGACTTCCTGCTGCTCCCCCATGGCCATGGTTGTGAGGATTTTGAAGTACTTTGTTGTTTTAGCCTGTCATCGAAAAGCACATCGATCCAGGCCAACATCAAACAAATGCAAGAGCAAAGAATCTTTATAATACATAGTTTTGTCTATGCAAAGATCCTGACAGTTCGCATCCAGGCAGCAAGCCAAAGAAACTCACTTGTTACAAGTCACCAAATACTCATCCTAGCCAATTACACAGAGAGAAAGCATATTGACAGTGATTCTATCCAATCAACATAAACACATGTAGCTGGGGTTAAAACAATACTTGCTTGTTCATTTATAAGAAGACAAAGCATAAAACCCTATTCATAATTTCAACCTTGCTATAGAAACTTTTTGCAACTTAGAAAGTTATTCGAATCGCTAATACATAGCTCTATTGTTCTATTCCTCACGTCTTCGCTACAGCTTAACAAGATGCATCAGCAATATCCATAGCTCTGCTGCACTGAGGCCTGTCTGTTTTCCCACAAACCTGAAACCCTCTAACTTTATGGATTCCTTACATTTCCCCCTCTCTCTTGACCTAAAAAAGAAACCTTTAAAACCTTGTAAACTTACTACTTGCGTTTCATAGCCATACTATTTTTGCTTACTATCTGCTTAAGACCTGTTCTTGTTGCTTCTAAGCATTGCTATATTACAACACAGCAAATTAATGCTGTGAAGGCCCAGTCAGTGTAAAAGATAAAAATCACATCTGGCAATAGTTATAAGTCATTGTTCAAAAAACTCTTGTCGATTCCAGGGTCTTAATTCAAATCCCTCTTCCATTTCTATACCTTCATCTACATTTTCAGTGAGATTTCGAACACTTTCTGTGATTCCACTTCCTAATTCTCTTTCCTGTATAACAAAAATTTCTCTGACCGTTTTGTTCATCATTTGACGCACACAATGAAGTATGCAGGGGATCACTATTAAAATCACAACCAGAACACCCAATACATAGAGACCTATCTTGCAGAGTTGCCTTAGCCAAGGTGCAACACCCCATCCTTGAAACAAGTCATCTATCCAGGACCCGCCATCTTCTTTAATTTGGGCTGTTAAATCTTTCAATTTTTGTATACTTTTGTGAATGGATTCAGAATGATCTGACAAATTCATGCAACACAATCCTTCAAATTCCTCACAACCGTGTCCTTGTGCCAGTAAAAGAAAATCAATTGCTGCTCTGTTTTGAAGAGTAGCATGTCTAACACTATCAACATCGGTTAACATATCACTAATTGCAGAGGACGTGGCATTTGTTTGTTTACTCAACCAACATCCAACCCGATCTAATTGTTTCAGTGCCACTGCTGAAGTCCATTGGGGTAGAAATATACTTGCAGAAACCCTTCTTGTTGCTTTCCAAGGCATGAAATCACTTCTACAGTTCTCATCATAATGACGAACAGATCTTGTTCTCCTTTTGTTTCTTTTTCATGACCTCTTTGGCTGTGGGCGCAATTACAGTGAGCATTCCAATGCTACATGGGCCACCTTCAAGGTGAGCTGGAATGCCTTGCCACGCCCTATCTCCACAAATGAACCAATATCCCTTGGGCAATTGCCTTGGATATTGGTCAGCCTCGGAAAGCACATTCCAACTGTTTGAAGAATTACACCAAAAACTTAAATTTCTGTATGCAAAATAATAAGGAGTAACATTGTATTTTGGAGGGTCACCTTTTCGCCAACTACTAGAGGTAAAGGTAAAGCAAAAATCCATGGTTAAAGAACCAAGGATTTCCAATTCTTGGGGTTCAGATGCAGCTCTGGAAAGCTTTTTTTGGCCCAAACGTTCCAATTCAGTGTGGGATCATTCCCATTGTCAATTTGACTTGGCTTACCATTGGATTGCTTTTTGACCAAAGGCAACTCTTTTTTACTGGCACACCAACCAGACAGGTTGAGAAAGGTTTTTCTGGTTCGAATTAGACAAACATATAGTATCCGAGCTGGCTGCCTTGGCTAAGGTTACCCATACATTCGTTTTTGGTTGTTCCACAGGAAAATCTGCACGACAAAAACAATTAAAACACACCAAAACCAACATACAACATGCATTTGCTCCATTCTGCTCATGAGCTAAATTTTGGCAAAATCCTCACATATATACCAATTTTTGAAACCTTGATCGTAGCCTTAAAAAAGATTTTCCCTTGAGAATCCAATAAAGAATCTATATCTTAACAAAAGCAAAAAACCCACAATTTTACCAAAAGTCAGCTCTACTAAACAATCATTTGACATACAACTAACACAATTATAAATAACATTCGTTGACACAAAAATTCATTGACACAAAAATCAGAGTTTGCAGATTCCACCGATGCACAAGGAACGTCAGGCGTGACCCGGGATCCTTCCACTCGGCTCACGTCTGTGTACTTGCTTCCTCGGTTCTGGACTCGTCGACACGTTCTGGGGTGCGATATGGTTTGACGTTTTTGGCAGGAACCCACTTAATTCCAGCACCTGTAGAGACAGAAGCATACCCTTTGCCCCAGGTGATTAATCGGAAAGGACCTTCAATTTGACCAGATTCAGGGTTTCTAATTAAGACAGGAGGATTTTCTTTCAGTTTTGCCTGAGAGCTATTTGAAAAATGCCTAAAAATCGGTGGGTCTGGTTCTGCAACCGAACTGTTTAAAAAATTAAAAACATACAAAGCTTTGTTCAGTCTCATCTGTGGTGTGACCTCTACTCTTTCTCTCTGTTGATCTAGAATGCGTTTTAATGTTTGATGTGTCTTCTCGATGATTGCTTGGCTTGTGGGAGAGTGAGGAATACTAAAGATGTGACGAACACTCTATTCTTTTAAAAATGTGGCTAATTTTTGAGATATATATGCGGGACTATTGTCAGTTTTTACTTCTTGGGGCACACTTAATGAAGCAAAAGCTTGCAAAAAATGATGGCAGGCATGATTGCTTGTTTCACTTGTGTGAAGAGAAGCAAAAATTGCACCAGAGAACGTGTCTACTGAAACATGAATATTTTTGAATTTGCCAAAAGAAGAGTATTTTGTGACATCTGTTTGCCATAACTGCAGACTTTGCAAACTTCGTGGGTTGACAGTTCTTGTAGAAACAGGAGGCTGCACAAGCTGACAGTCAGGGCAAGCACTGATGATTGCTTTAGCTTGATTTTTGGAAATTTGAAACATTCGCACAAGTGCCTGTGCGTTTTGGTGAAAAAAGGCATGACTCAATTTTGCTTGTTCAAAAATGTTTGGCAAAGTGTTTGAAATAACTATTGTCAGTTTGTCTGCTCTCGCGTTTCTTTCTACTAAAAATCTAGGAAGCGAAGAATGAGCTTTGATGTGAGAAACAAAATATAGGTTAGTTCTATATTGCAAAGTTGTGTAAAGACATGAAAGCTAACGGTATAAAGTATCATTACTAACATCCTTCGAAACTGAGCCCTCTATTCTCTTAACTACATTAGCAACATAAGCAGAATCAGTGATTAAATTGAAAGGTTGTGGAAAGAGCTGAAAAGCTTGAACTACTAACTACACTTGTCTGGAGTACAGCGATGAGTTTGTCTTCTTTGAAAAGTTGATGTCGCAGCTTTGGGTTTTTTTGTAGAAATGTCAAGTCTAGCATCTTGGATTTCAGTCACAATACCAGTACAGGTTGGCTCTATCTCTGTCTTCGGAGGAGCTGCGATGAGGAAGTCATCTATGTAGTGTAGAATCTTGAATCTTGGAAAATTCTGTCGAACTGAAGAAAAGACTTGTACAACAAGACATTAGCAAATCATATACATTGTGACACTCAGATAGAAAGTTGTCTTAGTTGGAATGTTTTCACATGACAATTCTTTTTTAAAAGTGACTTGGTTTAACATAAGCAAAGTAACAAGTTTGTTTATCAGAATCTAACAGCACAGTACAAACAGAGTTTTTTCTTTTGCAATTTTCATAAAAGATACCGTGAATTGGTTAAAATCAGGGAAGCTACATTTCGACAATCTGCAGGAACTAAATCAAATGAATTAAAAACACATTTCAACACATTATCAAAATAAGGAGAAGAAAACTTGCTTTCTTTTAGAGCTTGACGTAATTTTTTTATATCATGATAAGTGAGACTTTTATATCTGGGGTTAGCATTGTGACGACCATATCTTACTGGTAAAGCAAGAAGTGGCTTCTGAGAATCAAAATCTTTTTCTAAATTTTGATTAATATTGGACTAGTCAGGCAAAATCAATGGTGGCTCTGAGATCTTTTACTTCTCTGCTTTTTCTGGCTTGGAAGAACAGACAGTTTCAGTGAAAGTTTTCGTTCTGGGACTTTTGCTAACTTTAGAGCTCTTGGCAGAGGTGTTGTTATAACAACCAACTTTTCTGGGATCTCTGCCAGTTGGGGCGGGAGAAAATGACTCTGATATCTGGGCCGGGCTACCACCGGAGGGACAAGCTCCTTCAGGATCTCTGCCAAGAGAGACAGAGGAGTCGCTGGCCCTCTGCCCCAAGGGCTTTGGCAGTGAGCTTGGATCTGAGTCATTTTCTTCACTGTCACTTGAATAAGTATTATTAAATTTAGACAAATTAGACTGTTTTTGAGTTTTAGATCTCGATTTGGTTTTTGTGACACTTTCTAAAGCATTTTTACAAGTTACACATCGCATTTTTGACTGGGGAGACTCAGTTGGAAAATTGCTAGCATTAAGCTGTGAGCTCAAAAGGCTAATTTTTCTTTCAGTAAAAACAGAATTAGGTTTTAAGATTCCAGAATCATCAGTTTGTGTTGATACAGAAGTCTTTTTACATTCTCTTGCTTTAATCGCAACTCTCTTTCTGGACTAAGCAATTTTAGTTTCACTAGCTTCAGGACTAACGCTCAACACTTTAGTGTCTCTCTTTGCTTTGCTATCAGGAAAAGAATCTCTATTCACAACAAAAGACTCTGTATTTGAGCATTCAACAAACTTACGGAGATTAGGACAATTTACTAAAAAAGGATTCTTAGTATTGCAAAGCAACCTGTCCTCTTGAACCACAGTCGAGGACGTATCTCTTAAAGGAAGGGAAGCAGAGGCAAAGTCACCTCCAGCCCCCCGAACAGACAAATCAGATCTTAAACTCATTTCAACTGTTTCTGCTTGTGCACTTTCAGAATCTATAATTTTCTTATCACAAAACTTCTGCAAACTCTCATTTCTCCCGCTAGCACAGTTTACACACTCTCTTGAACACATTTCAGCATTAATCACATTTCCGGAACGCAACGAAAACTCTGAGCACTTTTCTTGACATGGCAAAAGTTCATTTTTTTGCAGAGGAACTTGTGGGAGCCGGACAGAAGAAACAGGGACGCAGGGAAACTCGGAAGGAACAGAAGGCACAACCTGAGCTGAAAGCTGATCTGGTTCACAGCTTCTAGGAGACACGACACTTTCAGTTTTATCTGGAGAGATACTGAACTCACTGGAAGAAAACTGACTCTCCGGAGAACTCGAAATTTTTACAGAAGGTGACGCTGTTTCGGTATTGCTTGGATTTAAAGGCTCTGAGCAAGATGTTTTGTTTTGTTGTCTGGAAAATCCTGTGTTACAGTCATTTTGTTTAAAGCAGTCTAATATATCTCGAGAAACAGGAATTAACTTATATAATGTCTCTTCTTTTTTGAGAGAAAACAAATTATATATCTTCCAATTTATTTGATCCCAAAATTCAAAGGTAAAAGCAGTCTGCAAGTCAATATTTTGAGTGTTCGCTTTTACTCAGACTAATAAGTCTTTCAGTTCAGTTTTTGAGATATCAGAACGTCTTTTTTCTTGTAAAATTGTGTCAAGCTGGTAAAAAACGTCTCATTCTGATTTAGACAAGTGATTTCCCATAGTTACTCAAGGGCCCTTAATAAAAAGTTACTTACAAAGACAAGCTGCAGCAGTAGACGAAGGGGATGAACTAACTCTTTGTTTAACACTTTGGGTCTCCGACGCCGAACTGTTGAAGAATTTTCTTTTTTATTTCTAGTCTAACCCTTTGTCCTCACACGAGGAGCACCATTTGCGCCGGCAGTTTATATACAAGCACGAACGGGACGGGACTACTGATGGATGTGTCGGAACTGTTTATTCTCCAGAATCTTTATAATACATAGTTTTGTCTATGCAAAGATCCTGACAGTTCGCATCCAGGCAGCAAGCCAAAGAAACTCACTTGTTACAAGTCACCAAATACTCATCCTAGCCAATTACACAGAGAGAAAGCATATTGACAGTGATTCTATCCAATCAACATAAACACATGTAGCTGGGGTTAAAACAATACTTGCTTGTTCATTTATAAGAAGACAAAGCATAAAACCCTATTCATAATTTCAACCTTGCTATAGAAACTTTTTGCAACTTAGAAAGTTATTCCCTCTGCTGCAGCTCTGCCCACAGGCTCCCCTCCTGAAGACTCAGGGCCAACAGTAATATTCCCCTTGAAAGAGAAAGAGAGAGGAAGAAACTCTTCTCACCACTTACACAAAACACCTGGTCCAACAACTCCATGGCTCACAGTTCATAGTCCCTTGTTCCTAACAAGAACTCTGGGCAACAAAGGCCTTCAACAGTCAAAGAGATTTGACTTTTCAAACACCGTCCAAAAGCTTTCTGAAGCGGCCTAGCTGGAGAAAGACTGATTGTCCTTCTTGGACGTCCCGGCTAGCTATCCAGCACCGCTAGCAGTAAGGGGGCACTATCCTGATTTCCGTGGTTCGGGACAGCACCTAAGGCAAACGCTCTGTGCTATGACAGCAGCGCTACCTTGCGGTAGGACGTGGCTTGGCTTATGGCTACAGTCAGCAGAAATAAGAGAGCACTCTCCAGCTGCTGTGAATCCAGGTTTATGGGGTACCAGGAGAAACCAACAACCAAAGAGGAAGAGGAGTAAACTGCACCAGCTTATAAGAAGGGAGAGAAACAAGGGAGGAGTCAGTCCTTGGACAAAAAGGGTTTCAGAGGGGAGTGGGATACAAAGGATTGACTTAGGGAGAACACCAATGGGGATAACTTGAGGGTGGGGGCCCCAGCCCCTGAGCCAATCACTCGAGCTTCTAGCTGGAAGTTTCTAGAGAGAGCTCCCTCTGGGGCTGTCCAAGTGACGGACAGGGCACCGGGGAGGGATTTGAGAAAGGGTACATTAATCTCCAAGGCAACTGGGGAGGAGTTGGGATAACTGGCAGCACAAGGGAGGGAGGGGAGAACCAGGGCAGAACCATTACATGACAGGGGGAACAGAACAGTCCAACTTATACAGACACAACACAACAGCTGTCAAAGCTGACAGTGTTGAACGTGGGGGTGGCTGAGCACATGGAATGGCTGCTAAGGAAGGAGTCCTGCCAGCTCCTGGCACAGGGATGTGCTCCTCCCTCCACAGCCCTGAGCACAGCAGTCTCATCCAGGCTGCAGCTTGGCAGGGACAGCATGGGAACACACACCTCTTCCCACAGAGATGCCCAAGAGCAAGGGGACTGAGCTCTGCAACGTGGACAGCAAGACTGGCCAGTTTGCCCAGCTGAGGATTTCCCAGATGGAAACTGGACTGCAGGCAGCAGCTTCCTGAGAGGACAAGAAAGCTGCAGCTCCAGCCCAGCCCCAGCCACAGCTCTGGCAGCGCCTACACGCACGGCAGGGCTCACACAGCAGCAGCAGCTGCAGCCCAGCCCTTGCTTTGCCTTGGCCTTCCCACCCAGAAGAGGCACAGCCCACATCTGCTGCTGCAACAGAGGCACCTCTGGCATGCCCCTCCCTGCATGGGACACTTGGCCTTCAGTGGCAATTCTCCAAACACTCTTCTCTTCTTTCCCATCAAACAAAGCCTCTTAGAACCTACAAAGGTTCCACTTCCTCACCACAAATGCCCCTGCACCAGGGATTCTTCCCAGAAAAAGGAGCACCCAAACTTGGCCAACACAGGCTCACACCTTTTCATCCTTACTTGTGGGGAGACTTTATCCTTTCCTCTTCTTTAGGAAATCTTGCTTGACCAAGCAAATCCTTCCCTGTCCATTCACAGCAGAACTCAAGAAGCCTTTGCTTCTCAGCCATGCAACAACATTCACAAGCTCTCAGTCCAGCCCCTTTCTTCCCCATCCAATGCAGTTGCCTGAGCAGAGGGAGAAAACATCCCCTCCAGGGTCTCAAGCACCATGTCCAGATCCAGGGGTGGCAATTCCTCTTCCCCAGGAGTATTCCACAGCCAGCTGGGGCCTGTCCATGCTGCAGAACCTGCACTGCCAGCTGGAGTGCTGGGGGCTGAAGTGTCTGGGGGGGCTGCAAGAATCCAAACACATTGGTCAGGCTCCACAATGTGTCTTTGGGACGCAGAGCTCTAGTGCTGCCTTGCATCAAACATCACAGGAAGCACATGGCAACCTCAGTTCCAGAGATGTATTCAGAGTTCCCAGGATATTGGAGGAGTGAGTTCTTCCTCTTAAAAATATTTATCCTAGTTGACATGTACATAGATTAAAGCATGGATTGGAAATCTGATATAGACACACATAAACATAAACCACACACACACCCCCACACACACACCACACACACAAACACCTTATAATCACAGCCTTTTGCATTTTCCCAGCAGTTCTGGGATTTGGCTACATTTGGGTTCTCATCACAAAAGCCAACAGGAAGTGGATTCAGCCAGGAAGAGCCCAGATCTGCAGACATATACACTGAAATTAAACTGTGAGTTTTTCCTAAAACCATCCTTGTGGG
>NC_044601.1:9239550-9259172 GCF_901933205.1 Camarhynchus parvulus
ATGCATTTGCAAGCTAAAACAGAAAAAGAAGGGCAGAGATAGAAAGGAACAAAGATTTTAAAATTGCACTGTGCAGAAGAGACACACGAACCACCAGTGTGAACACAGCTGGGAGATTCAGCTTGGAGATGGATTAGAGTGGAATCCATTCACTGAAGGTTTCTGGTGCACATGAGTGCAAAGAATGAGGAAAAAAAAAGGAGAAAAGTTTAATTTCTGAAAGTCGCTTAGATTCCTGGAAACATTTTCTAGAGATGTAAAAAGCTAAAGCCTCAGAGAATCTGAACCTAAAACATCCCCAAATGGATTGATAAGGTATGATGGGCACATCTCTGCTGCTTTCAGAGTCAATGAAACTGACAATGAGTGTCTGGAAATTAGGAATGCCAACCCAGATTTTATCTCCATTACTTGAAGAACACCTTAATAAGGCACTTTAGGAAGGGAACATGAACATTCTCACCCTGCTCTATTTACTTTACATTTGAATACAGGCTGGTAGAAGGAGAGATCTGGCTTTAATTTCTCCCCAAGTTACCTGCTGCACATTCAGGTTAGGAGTAGATGTAAAATTCAGCTAATCACTCTCTCTATCCATGAATATTCCACTAGTGAACTGACATATAGAAACATGCTTTTTCCCTTGGTACCTTCCTAAGTGGTGCCTTAACTAATAGAAGATTTGTATAAATCACACAGAAAACCACTAAAATTGCTGAAATTAACACAGTTCCACGATAAAAGCTTCTGAGAAAAGGCTTGACAGGATCACTGAACAAACTGAAACTTAGGAGAGAAACATGCATTTTAGCACTGATCAAGGGGAAAGAAATGCTGTAAAAATTCCAAGTGGAGGATAAGGAGAAAGACAGGCAGCACAGGAAGAACAAGGCCCTGTCAGATGACCTGTGGAAGGTAACTTTGTGCCCCAGCAGTGTTAGAGGACATTCCCTGTCATTGGTGCAAGCAGCTGGAGACATAAATACTGATTGATTTGGGGGCCACCATCTTGGTGTTATAGGTAAAAGTTAAGTTAAATTAGGGTATATAATTCAATTATATTGTATTAATTATGTTTTATTAATTGTATTATGTTAAAGGGGGAGGCTCATCAGAATGTGCTAGGAGAAGGGTCCAGGATTTGGTGGAACAGTGGTCTGGCGGGGCAAGGCGAGGTCAAAGAGGGATTGGATGGAAGACCTGACCAATCATTTGAAGCCCTGCAGAAACGACTGGTCCAGAATGAACGGCATTAAAGACCAATGAGAAGCCTGGAAATGGACCAATTGTCATGTGGATCCAAAATGGACCAGTCCTGGACTCAAAGGGGTCTATAAATGGGGGAGTTCACTTGCGTTGGGGTTTTTCTTCTTTTTGGATACTGGTTTGTTTTTGGGAAGAACCCAGTGCACTTGGGGTTAGCGCACTGTTTTGGTTTTTGGCTCGCTGTGTGGGTGCCTGGGCTTATCCTGGGTACTCCGTTCCTTGTAGCTATTTTAATAAACGAGAACCTCTTTCTCCAGAGAAAGTTTGGCCTTGTTCATATTCATAACATTGGTAAGTGCAGAACTGATTCAATAATGTGACATGAGGGGGTTCCCTCAGAGCAACTGGGATGCCTGAAAGAAGTGAACAGCTCACCACAGCCTGGTCCTCTTGGCTGCTTTTTCCTCCTGACTCTCCTGGGGAGGCTCTGACATTTCCCTGATGGAAGTGCAGCTGCTGCCAAGGGAAACGTCCCCATGCTCACTCAGTGTTCCCTTTGCTTGCCAGATGTCCCATCTGCTGTCCCTGTCCAGGAGAGCTGCTCTGCACGGGAGGAGGAGACCGAGGGAGAGCCTGGGAACATTGGCAGCTGCAATCCCTCCTGATCAAGTGCTGTTCATGGATGTGTAGAGTTAGACTTGGATAGTTACAAGTATAGGGCTATTTACATACACTGACTGATATTTGTATAGGGATATTGGGTATGTATCTTGTTATATTGATGCATGTATATTCATCTGTTTACATCTGTAGTTATATTTACATACTTGTACAGCTCTGTAGCTGTGTAATTGTATTGCTGGGGTTGTTTGGATTTTTTATTGGTCCATTGATATTTGTATATTTATATTTAATTTATATTTGTATATTTATATGTGGTATTATATATGTCATATATGTAATGAAATACAAAATACATATTTACATCTATCTATTCTTAAGGATATATATATATTTACTTCTATTTAAATATATATGGAGTTGCATAGTTCTAAAATTCTATTAATTTAGTTCTGCATCTGAGATTCTTTAAAGAGGGATATTGATATTCCTGTATTCGGCCATACAGTTGTAGTAATATGTAAAAAATTTAATTGTTAAACTTCAATTCATATTTGTGTATAGTGAGTTGTTGTAGAGAGTTGCAATATTTTTAAACTGAAGTTGATATTTGTATATATTTACAAAGCACGATCCTCACAATAAATTAGACTTTAAACTTAAATTGATATTTGCATGTTTATACATTAGCAACACAAGTTTAAAACAAATTTCATTTTGAAATTAAGGGTTTTTTGCATATTTGTACATTACCAGTGTGGGTGTATCTGCAATAAATGTAATGATTCAACTGAAAGTGTAGATTTGTGCTACCCAAAGCTGTGAGCAGATGTAAATGCAGGAGGATTTTGGCCATGGAAATCTCCAGCCATGCCCAGCACATGCCCCAGCTGCACTCAGGCTGGGCAAGGGAAGCGCAGATTTGGGCTGGCAGCAGAGCCCCCGTTGGCTCAGAACTCGCTGCAGAGGCCTGCTGAGAAAACTCTGGGGCTCCACTGAGCGCAGAATCCAAGCAGGAGCCACCCAGGGAGGAGAAATCCACCCCCCATCCCACAGGCAGCTCTTTAGGAAGTGGTCCAAGTGTCCCTCTGACTTGGGAGAGTGAAGATGTACAGCAGTGCAAAACCTTCTGCCCACACAGCAGTCAGCCCCTGGGTATGTGCATGCACACCCACTCACTGTGCTTGCTCTTCTCAGCATCTCGGGGCTGCTGTTTGCACAGAATTGGGATGAATTTAACTTGTCAGAGCCACGAGTGGGGTGTCCAGCTTGTCATGAACACTCCTGTGGCAAGGCACCACACAGAGCTCTCAAATCACAATACCACATATCCTTTCATTCTTGCTGGGCACTGAGGAACTCTTAAAAGCACCAAAGACACAGAAAAAAGGTGGAAAACATCAGCATCATGCTACTGCTGGTATTCTCCTGGAGGAAAATCTGTTGGGTTTCTTAAGGTCACAGCTTTCCAAAAACTAGGGGAAAAAAACCTACTGCTCAGCACCAGTAACCCCGTTGTGAATGGTTTTCTTGACTTGGCAAAACTGGGGTGTACACAATGGACTCCATCCTTGGTTCAAATCACCTGCCCTCAGCTGCAGACAAAAGCACCACCACCACCACCAGCAGCAGCTATATCAGTCAATTTTCTCAAAAAGCTGTGTTAAATTTGGGAGAGGAAAGGAAACCATGTCAGACACTGTGGATTAATGACAAGACTCTGAGGAACAGTTCCAAAGCAAAGGGCAGCAGCTTCTCTCTGGGCCACTCCTTGTGCCCCAAGGCAGCCGGGCTGCCCTGGCTGCCCAGGACCCTGCGCTCCGCGGGCTCTGCAGAGCTGCACAGCGGGGAGGCAGCTTCGGGCACCTCAGCCCCTGGGCAGGAGTGGCTTCTTGCTCTGGAGGGCTGTCCGTGGGCAAAAGCAGGGTGCTGGCCTTCTGCTCTTGGCCCTAGCCTGGCCTTGCAGGGCTAATCCTGTTCCCTGTCTGAAATGTGCTGAAGACAGACTGGTTTGTTTCCAGCTCTGCACAGGTGCGATTTGCACCACAAAATACTGAAGGACTAAGGCCTGAACAACAGACCCTGACTGAAGCCTCAACAACAGGACCTGAGCCAAAGCTGCCCTCTAGATGACCTTTCCAACCAAATGTTCCATGTATCTGATCTTTAACCAAGTATTACTATCAAAAGGATTGTTGCATCCATTCACTGGTGAAACACATCTTCACCTTTCTGCATGAGGAAAACAGACAAGGCCGTGGCCTTGGTTGGTTCCTTGAGCCCTGGGCAGGCTCTGGAGGGGGGGAGGAGAAAAGCAAGAGGAGAATGCAACCAGCTGTCCCCCAGCAGAAGCTCTGGCACATTGCTCGTCCAGCACCAGCAGAGATTTTGGCTACTCACATTGTACTGGCATGTGTAACCCAAAAGGTGAACTAAAGGACAAAAGAGGAAGAGGAAGCCTCGTGGCCGGCAAAGCTGGAGGCAGGGTGGCAGGATTTCCGGTTCCCGGCCGTGGCTCTGCAGGGCTTGGCTGGGACAGCTTCCCCCAGCTGATGTGCAGCTCTGGATGAAGGGGAAAGCATTGGGGTACCTGGTGATGTATCTTCCTTAATCACCAGAGGCACCCTTTTGTAATAATGCTGAGGTGCATTGCTTAGCTTATCCTTTCCTGACTCTTTTTTGCACTTTTGCATTACAGTAAATTACACTGTTCCTTCAGCTGGTGTCTGTGTCTGCATCTCTGACCCTCCCCACCATCAAAACAAACGCACAGCCAGTTTAGCATGAGACCTCCTCTCTGCCAGCCCATCTCTTGGCAAACACCCCTGATGGCCATCTCCACAAATGAAATTCCCACTTTGCAACTTCCTTCTCTGCAGGCAGGTGAGAAAAGGAGCCACTCCCAAGCTCTGGACACCTCCAGAAACCAGCTACTGTCAGCAGTCACAACCCTGAAATATCAACCTCCTTCCTTAACCTGCCACAGAGAGCTCCCACCAAGAGGCCTTTTGTCCAAGGATATCCACAGAAGAGCTTGAGAAGAGAGCAGTTTGAAACACAACTGCTTCAGAGTTTAAACCTGCCTTTATCAAATGAGCACACACCAACCTGTTCCTAAGGGAAAGCAGGCAGGAAAGAGAAGCTCCTCTCCCACAACAGCAAACTCTGTGCTTCCTGCTGTTCCAGCTGGAGAGTGGAGGCCATGGGCTACACTTCACTTTGGGAAGGAGCCCTGGGAATTGGCCTGATCTGGGAGGGCAGCAAAAGGAATTCCCCAAAAAGTAGGAAAAGATTGTCTGGAAGCAAAAGATGATGACAATATTTCTGCAGAAAAGCAAAAAAAAAAGAATACTTGAAGCATTTCAAGAAGTGCCCAGACTGAAATTTGTTTGCCAATACGACAACCCCAAAGTCTCGGTGGTGTGTCAGGAAGCTCAGGAATGAACCTGCAAGGCTTGCATAAACATCATTGGTGTCCGTCCCCCAGAGCACAAGCAGCTCCCCAACAAGACTTCAAGACTAAGTAACAAAGCTTCTCCCTTCAGCTCTCCACAGCAGCTCTAGGGAGTCTCTCTTCATTGCAAGATCTCCTTTGTCAGTCTACAGTGACAAGAGTTGGCTACAGGAGGTGTTTGCATGGGAACTCTCCCCAGATGGGGGGAAGAAGAAGAAGAGGTGATTCCTGAGGAAAGAAAAAGGCAGTGCTGTTTGGGAAGACACCGGCATGAGTTTGCTACAACTCTAGGCCAGAAATCCCTTGAAGAAAGCAACATCCATCCATGGGGCAGCACTTTGGCTTTGATATCAATGCTGACAAAATTGCTGCCCCTTCCTGCTGCTGTGGCTGACTCCAAATCACAAGAAATATGCCAACTCTGCCAAAGATAGGCAGACATGGTGAGATAAAACCAGCTAGTCTGTTGAAAAGGAGACCAAATGAATCTTTTCTAACCCACCCTTTTCATCCTTTCCCCAGCCAAGACAGAGCAATGCCCTTCCTCTCTGTCACCGATGGTGACCCAGGCACCGGATGCAGTGTGGGGACAGAGCCTGTCACTGCTCCCAGTGCCCTCAACAGGGGCTTCCACTGCCCTGTTGTGCCATACCGGGCCCTGCCTTCCCTTCCCTGCCCTGCGGAGCGCAGCCAGCCCCGGAGCCGCCCCGCCCGTGCTGTGCCCGCAGCCCCGGCTCTGCTGCGCTCGTCCCCCGCCCGCCCGCCCCGCCCCGCAGCGCAGCGCAGCCCCCCGTCAGGCCATGCGCCGTTGGTGCAGCCGCGGCCTTTGCACTGCGGGCGTTGTGGCCACAGTCAGCGAGCAGCGCGATGGCGGAGCTGCCGCTGCCCGCCGGGCTCAGCGCCAGCACCTTCCCCGCCAAGCTGTGGCGCCTGGTGCACAGCCCCCGCGTCCGCTCGGTGCGCTGGGACAGCCGGGCCCAGGGGCTGCTCATCGTCCGCTCCCTCCTCCAGCGGGAGCTGCTCAGCCCGAGCGACGCCCGCCGGACGGCCCCGCACTCCTTCCAAGCCACGCATGTCTGCAGCTTTGTGTGCCAGCTCCACAGCTACAGCTTCCACACGGTGCCGGGCTGGGTCGGCTCAGCTGCGCCGGGCAATGCCGGGGCCTGGCTCCGCCCCAATCTCCTTCTCCGCACCAAGCGCGGGAGCACGGCAAACACGCAGCAGCAGGCAGCGGGGGGGAAGGCCACAGCCGCTTCCAGCAGCTGCACAATGAGCGGGCAGTGCCCTCTTCCCCACCGAGCAGCTGCCCAGAGCCGGTGAGACAGGGCGGGAGCTGCAGATGGTGTGGGCTGTGGCCATGGGCACTGCCCGGCGGGGCAGGAGCGGGCCCTGCCCGTGCTGGGGCTGCTCAGTGTAGCTCCCCTGGCTGGCACAGGGGCTGTCTTTGGCCAAGGCAGCTGTGCCGGCAGGGCCCGGGAGCTGTGCCGGCTCTGCCGGGCTGCCGGGGCTGCGGGACAGTCCCACCGTGGCTGCGCTCACCACAGCCTGGCCTGCTTGGCTGCAGCTGGCCCAGCCGTGTGCTGTGGCTGGCGCTGCTCCTTGCCCTGCCCTGGGATGCTTGGGGAGCTCTCCGTGAGTGCGTGCCTCGGCTCGGTTCTGGTGACACCCAGCTGGAGGGAGCCTCCTGTCCCTCTGGGGCACTGGGGAAAAGACCGGCCAGTTTGCTTTCTGGCAGCTGCCTCCTGCCAAGGAACAGCAGCGGGACAGTTTTCCCAGACAGCTGAATGAATAGGGGAGAGCTAAATGGAGAAGGAATTGCTAGTTGAATAGCCCCAGAATATATGGGGGGTTTTGTCTTCTGCTTTCTCGCCCTGTTTGGGACATTGGGAGCTTTTGTTTTCCCTGAGAGAAGTACAGTTGCTGCCAAGGAAAACACACCCAGAAACCAATAGTGACCCAGCCTTCCCTTTCCTTCCTTTCTTCTTCCCTCACTGCTACACAGCGCTCTCATAAGAGGACCTCAGTGCTGCCTCACCTGAGGATTTAGAGCTGCCTCCAGGCCCTTCCAGGCTAAGCGCAGGTGCTCAGGACTCTGAGGTTTTCCTAGCTTCTCCCAAGAAAGTGTTTGCCACATCTGGACTTCTTGGCGGTTCATTGGAAGAGCCAGGCACAAGCAAATTTCATCTCCACTGTGAGCTTATCATTCTGCTTGGTCCCATGGAGCTTAAATGCCACCCTGAGCTCATCAGTCCTCTGGTTCCCGTAGGACCATCACAGCCCTTCCATGGCCTCTCCAGAGAGGAGCAGCTGCACATCTTCAGAGCAGCAGTTGCCAGCCCTCAGCCCATCAGGGAGGGAAAGAGTTTCTACCCTTGCTTTCCAAGCAGGTCCTGGTTAATGACCCTTTAAAGTATTTTCCTGCAGTGCTCTCTCATGGGTAGTTCTCAAGTGAGAATCAGGTAGAAAGTGTCAAGTCAACTAGGAAGGGGGACATTGAAAACAGAAAAATTCTCTGCCTGCTTTTCCTGTCTTTTCTGCAGATTTGGAGGGTGTTCTGGGCATTTTCCAGACAGCCTCTCTGTAGGGGGAAAAGGGCAAGGCAAAAGCTATTGCCTAACAAAGTGGTCAGTGTTAGGTGGACTCCCCTCTTTTTCTGAATGAAGCCAATCTAGGATGGTGACAGGATATTGCAGATATTTAAGACTGTCTGCCCTGCAAATCAAGCCGTGCCATTGAAATGAGCTCTGTGTGCCCCGGAACAGTTGGAGCTGCAGAATACAGCCTCACCCACAAGGATGGTTTCAGGAAAAACTCACAGTTTAATTTCAGTGTATATGTCTGCAGATCTGGGCTCTTCCTGGCTGAATCCACTTCCTGTTGGCTTTTGTGATGAGAACCCAAATGTAGCCAAATCCCAGAACTGCTGGGAAAATGCAAAAGGCTGTGATTATAAGGTGTTTGTGTGTGTGGTGTGTGTGTGTGGTTTGTGTGTGTGGTTTATGTGTGTCTATATCAGATTTACAATCCATGCTTTAATCTATGTACATGTCAACTAGGATAAATATTTTTAAGAGGAAGAACTCACTCCTCCAATATCCTGGGAAGTCTGAATACATTTCTGGAACTGAGGTTGCTGTGTGCTTCCTGTGATGTTTGATGCAAGGCAGCACTAGAGCTCTGTGTCCCAAAGACACATTGTGGAGCCTGACCAATGTGTTTGGATTCTTGCAGCCCCCCCAGACACTTCAGCCCCCAGCACTCCAGCTGGCAGTGCAGGTTCTGCAGCATGGACAGGCCCCAGCTGGCTGTGGAATACTCCTGGGGAAGAGGAATTGCCACCCCTGGATCTGGACATGGTGCTTGAGACCCTGGAGGAGACGTTTTCTCCCTCTGCTCAGGTAACTGCATTGGACAGGGAGGAAAGGGGCTGGACTGAGAGCTTGTGAATGTTGTTGCATGGCTGAGAAGCAAAGGCTTCTTGAGTTCTGCTGTGAATGGACAGGGAAGGATTTGCTTGGTCAAGCAAGATTTCCTAAAGAAGAGGAAAGGATAAAGTCTCCCCCAAGTAAGGATGAAAAGGTGTGAGCCTGTGTTGGCCAAGTTTGGGTGCTCCTTTTTCTGGGAAGAATCCCTGGTGCAGGGGCATTTGTGGTGAGGAAGTGGAAGCTTTGTAGGTTCTAAGAGGCTTTGTTTGATGGGAAAGAAGAGAAGAGTGTTTGGAGAATTGCCACTGAAGGCCAAGTGTCCCATGCAGGGAGGGGCATGCCAGAGGTGCCTCTGTTGCAGCAGCAGATGTGGGCTGTGCCTCTTTTGGGTGGGAAGGCCAAGGCAAAGCAAGGGCTGGGCTGCAGCTGCTGCTGCTGTGTGAGCCCTGCCGTGCGTGTAGGCGCTGCCAGAGCTGTGGCTGGGGCTGGGCTGGAGCTGCAGCTCTCTTGTCCTCTCAGGAAGCTGCTGCCTGCAGTCCAGTTTCCATCTGGGAAATCCTCAGCTGGGCAAACTGGCCAGTCTTGCTGTCCACGTTGCAGAGCTCAGTCCCCTTGCTCTTGGGCATCTCTGTGGGAAGAGGTGTGTGTTCCCATGCTGTCCCTGCCAAGCTGCAGCCTGGATGAGACTGCTGTGCTCAGGGCTGTGGAGGGGCCAGGAGCACATCCCTGTGCCAGGAGCTGGCAGGACTCCTTCCTTGACAGCTTTTGGACTGTGTTTGCCATTCCATGGAGTTGTGTCACCAAGCCACGTGTCCCAGTTTTGTGCTGATGTCCATGGATAAATTTGCTGCAGGATGTCAGTGCTCTGGAGGCAACACTGAGTGACTCTTGAAGCAAGAGAGGAAAAGCCCAGCAAAAAGTCAATGTTGAAGTCTGAGCTTTTTGTCTCCAAGCAATAAATCAATGTTACACCAGTCTGCTGATAGCTGTAGTGAGATACATTAAAAATACAAGCAGCAGAAGCTCTGAGGCTAAGGAAATCATTAGTCACAAATCCAGCAGGTCAAGGAAAAACTGAAATTACCCCAAATTAGGGAGGAATAAAGGAGAGAGAGAGCACTTTGGATCTGCATTCTTGAGCAAAGCTGGTGCAACCTGCAGCCCTCGTAGGGAGCTCTCTTCATCCCAGAGCCAGTGGTTGTTTCGGAGGAGCTGTTGCTCACTGCAGAGAGCAGGTTGTAGGTGGCAGGAAATGGTGCTAGTTCATAACTCAGCTCCCAGCACCTTCAGCTTCAGCCATTTCAGTGAGGACTGAGGTCTCTCTGCCAGCACAGAGAAAGAACAAGGCTGGGCTTCCTTGTGGCAGCTGGGACTGTCTGTGTTTCAAGCTCCAGGGATCTGTCACTCGTGGGGGCCCTTTGTACTGCAAGGGCTTTCAGTGTATTGGGATACTTCAAAACTTCAGAAGTTTGAAAACTTGGAAGGAGTCTGGTTCTTTGAAGAGCAGGCTTCAAACTACCAAGTGAGAGTCTGCCTTTCTGGCCATCTTTTACAGTCTTTGGTAAATGGAAAATTTCTTCAAAATGGAAAGATGCGTCAGAGGCCAATATTGACCTAGTGTTCCCTTTGCTTCCCAGATTTCCACCTGATCTACCTTGCCAGGAGGGCTGCCCTGCGTGAGAAGAAGAATCAGAGGGAGAGCCTGTGACCATCGGGCAGGTGGAGTCCCTCCATTTATACATAGATTTATAGATGTTTGTAGTTCTATTTATATATCCACATATAACTTTATAGACATGTGTTAATATATGCGCATATATATACATCTATATAGTTAAATCTATGTATATTGTTATAGATGGGATAGAGTTATATTTATAGGTATGTTGTTACATTTATAGATTTTCAAATGTACATTTATATATTTATAGAGTAATAATTACATATATATATTTATATATTTATATTTATAAATCTGCATAGTTATGTAGTTAGAGTTATATGGATTTTTGGATAGATAGGTTGATGTTGGTGTAGGCCTAGGCTGCATTTTTAGCTCTTTCCCTCCTCAACTGCCTTTTTCACCTCTTGCTTTTCCCCGGTGCCCCCTGTGTGCCCTGTCCCTGTGCTGGGTGCGAGCTGGCGGCCGGGCCGGGCGCAGCAGCACTTGCAGCCCCGGCTGTCCCTGGAGCGGTGGGAGCTGCCGCTGGCCCCAGGCACTGTCCCCTGAGGAGCTGCGGAAGGACGGTGAGACACAGGGGGCTGAGGGGGCGCTGGCGCTGAAGGGACGCTGACCCTGAGCTGCTGCTGGGGCTGAGGGCTGTGGGGCAGCCGAGGGCCATGGTGGCCCTGAGGTGACAGGGAAGTGGCACAGGCTGCGTTTCTCGGGGGACAGGATGGCTCAGAAGGGACTGAGGGGGTGAGGGGACTGTGAGGGGCTGAAGAAACTCAAGGGGGCTGGGGCTTCACCGAGAGCATGGCGGGGCTGAGGGGATGGAGGGGCCAGCAGGGAGCACAGAGGGCTCCGGGACTGCAGCTCTGCCAGGCCTTGGAAGCAATTCCAGAGCCTCCACTTTTGCCACAGCTGCCAGGAAGACCTTGAGGACAGCCGGAGACTGACGGGAGCCAGCAGGGAGGAGCTGCAGGCCAGCAGCAAGAGCAGTGAAGGGGGACGTGCTGCTGCCAGCCTGGAGAGAGCCGGGTGAGGCCACAGGCCCGGGGAGGCAGGCTGGGGCTGCGGCTGCCGTGGGCCGTGGCCGTGGGCACTGCCCGGGGGGCAGGAGCGGGCCCCTGCCCGTGCTGGGGCTGCTCAGCGCAGCTGCCCCGGCTGGCACAGGGGCTGTCCTTGGGCAAGGCAGCTGTGCCGGCAGGGCCCGGGAGCTGTGCCGGCTCTGCCGGGCTGCCGGGGCTGCGGGACAGTCCCGCCGCGGCTGCGCTCACTGCAGCCTGGCCCGCTCGGCCGCTTTCTCTTTCCCACCCTGCTGGGGAGGCTCTGACATTTCCCTGATGGACGTGCAGCTGCTGCCAAGGGAAACGTCCCCATGCTCACTCAGTGTTCCCTTTGCTTGCCAGATGTCCCATCTGCTGTCTCTGTCCAGGAGAGCTGCTCTGCACAAGAGGAGGAGCCCGAGGGCGAGGCTTTGAAGATGGGATCCCTCTGCTTGGAATGCTGTTTCTAGATGTCTGGACTTACACCTAGACAGGGATAATTATATGGATATGTACATGTGTAGGTTTCTATTTGTATAGGAATATTTCTATATGTATGTTGTTATATTTATGGATGTATTATATATATGTATGCATATATATACATATATGTTTGTAATTACTTATATGTGTATATATGTATTATATGTATCTATGTATACATGTATGATGTTATATCTCTGTTTAGTTCTATTTCCTAGGTTTACAGCTGTGTAGTTATCTATTTGTATTGGTGCAGTTATAGATATTTGTCTCTTTAAATAGGTATACTGGAATTTCTATTGGTTGATATGTCTCTTTTTATATTTTTTAATGTAGATTGATCTTTCTCTGTCTATTTAATGTTATTTAAATATTTGTCTAGATGTATAGCTGTATTTTTGCATTGATACAGTTGGGTGGATATTTAGATTGGTGATATTTGTATATTTATAGATGGGTTTGTTTTATAGATCTACTGATATATATATATTGTATGTAATATGTGATGTTTATATTTACATCTCTAGATTTTATACTTGTATATGTATTTACATATATCTTCATATATGTATGTTTTTAATTCAATTTCAGCATGTATAGAGTGGTGGTATAGTTGCGTAATTCTATAAATTGAATTCTTAGTGTAGGTCTGTTTAGAGAGGGTATGTGTATTTTTGTGTTTATGTGAGGGCTGTACATTTGTAGTAATAGGTAATAAATTAAGTCCTTAAACACCTAATTGATCTTTTTGTATAGTGAGTTGTTGTAGAGGTTGGCAATAAATAAGTTTTTCTTACCTGAAGTTGGTATTTGTAGATCTTTACATAGACTGGTTGTAATAATCTAATAAACTCCCGTTTTTTACCTAAACTGAGATTTGTATAGTTCTGTATTGTCAGTGTGGGTGTAGCACTTTGTAATAAATGACATTTGTTAACTGAAATTGATTCTCGTGTATTTATGGATCAGCAGTGCAGCTGTAGCAATGTGCAAGAAATGCCATTTGTCAGCTGCGATGGGTGCTCTGTGCTTTGTGCTACCCAAAGCCGTGAGCAGATGTAAATGCAGGAGGATTTTGGCCATGGAAATCTCCGGCCATGCCCAGCACATGCCCCAGCTGCACTCAGGCTGGGCAAGGGAAGCGCAGATTTGGGCTGGCAGCAGAGCCCCCGTTGGCTCAGAACTCGCTGCAGAGGCCTGCTGAGAAAACTCTGAGACTCCGCTGAGAGCACAACTCCTGCTCTGTGGATATGCAGATAATTCAGTCCATGTTTGGTTCTTTACATACAGACACACACAGATATATGTAGGCAGCACTTAGAAACCTGTAACATACTCGATTGTGGGAGCTGGAATGGATTTGTCTCTGTTTATATATAGAGTCAGCGGAGTTGTGCCATTCTGTAGCCATCTTGTAACAGGCAGTGGTCACTGTGTCTAAGCAGTGCAGTGTCACTATAGGACACGAAAGAACACAAGCTCACACTGCTGTTCTCAAGGTGAAGAAAAAAGGGGAGTTTATTTTCTGACTCCAACATTTATAGTTTTCCAAAAGTGACAGCGGATTGGAGGGTGACAGTGACACCTCTCCAATGACACTGGTCAAACCAACAGTCCATCAACTCTCTCCTCCTCCATAAAGGAATGCAAAACAATGAGTCATTTACAGCAAGTGTGTGAGAAAGTTCACTACAAGAATGTCAACATGAGAAGGCATTGAAAATTTTAAAAAACCAGGTGACAGTGCAGTTGCAGCAATCTAATAAATTTCCCTTTTAAACTGACATTGGCTTTGGGGCACTTCTCATTTCCATGATGAGTCCCCACATCAATGTTTGTCCCTATTTCTTCACTGATCCTGAAGCTTTGACAAGTGTAGGACAGGCTGTAGCACCCAGTTCCTCACAGGTCTGTCCAGCTGTGGGTAATAGACCTGTCTTGTCTGTGAAACATCCATCTGAGGTTATCTGTCTGAGAGCTGTGGTCCATCTCTAGAACCCCCTCAGGCAGCACCGTGGCTGGGGAGGGGAGGGGAAAATTGTAAGGGGATTCTGGCTTTTATTCCCTTTTAAACATATTTGCACTCAGCTGTAGCCTAAACTTAGTAAGGAAAAGGATAGACTTTCTTTAGTCATGCAGTGTGGGATAAATGGTGTGGGAATAGCCACAAACCAAGCTGCAGGAGCAGCTTCTTCTTGGTCTTAACAGGACATTGTGTACAGGAAAGCACCACCACCTTAATGATTCACCTCTTAGGCAAAGCCACAATGGTTCACCGTGTAAAAATAACAAACGTTCCTGGGCTGGGGCAGAAGCCTGGGAGTCAAACGCTTGGAAAAAGAGAGCTGGCAAAGCCAGCCCAAGGCAGAGGCCCGCATTTGGCTCCAGGCAAGAGGGAGCTTGTACTGCCAGCACGGGAAGGGACTCCAGGCAGAGGAGCTGGCCGGCGGCAGGGAGCAGCTCCTGCTGTCAGGACTCGCAGGGCGCAGGAGCAGCGGGCACATCGCGGATGGACAGCGGAGCCGCCCCTGAGCCGCCAAGGTGATCCCTCCTGGCGCTGCAGTCACAGCGCAGTCGCCGGTCCTGCACGCTCCCTTTGGCTTCTTGAGCTCCAACCTGTGTTGGCGTTTTTCCTTTTCATGAACGGGACGGGATTGCTGGGGTACGTTACTTGAGCTTTATTAGCAGCATCAGCCTCATTACATGGTTGAGACAATAGGAAGATGGCAAAGCTCACATACAGCCAGCAGCAGCCAAAGATTTCTTTGTTACACAGCGTCTTAAAAACTTTTTAGTCAATAGCATATTCCTAAAGCTTACAGTCAGTTGTTTTAACTGATTACTAAAAGTACACATACACCTGCTTCACACAGTGCTTGCTTGTCTTCTTTCTATTAACAATATACAATATTCCATTATTAAGCTTAAAACCTTCTATGATCTTGCTAAGCATATTTTCCTGCAGTCTTAAGGTCTATCTTAGGCTTGGCTAAGACTCAAGTTATTGTTTCATGTCCTCGCTTGCTGTACTATTGTAACTTTTTCTACTTTCAGACTTTGTAGCTGCAGCTAACTCTTAAGTTTCTTGGCCCTTTCTGTTTCTTTCCCAGCTTTCTAAAAATCTTCTTAGCTTTACTAATTCCTACACAACCCACTGCAGAAAGCAGACTTGATTATAAATTATAGCAATTTTAAGACCTCAGAACTAGTTGGCCACTGCCAATAGTTGATTTTTAATTTCTTTGACTATCTCTGCATTAAGTATCTTCTGTGCTTCCAAAGCTAGTGCTCCAAATTTAGAACCATGCATTCTCTTCTTTAACAGATTTATACCTATACAAACACATATACATATATATATATATGTTTGTAAGATTCATCTGTGTGAAGAAAGGGTAACCTTAAGAATGTGTACTTGTTTTATAGCAGCATGGTTCCATAGAAATTTATTTCAAATTCTTTTCTGAGGTACCTATAGTATAAAGACACTTTGCTAAAGCTATTAAGGATGAGAATTGCAGGGCTGGTTTAAAATCTAATCCAAATTCTACTTCATTCTGTGCAATATTTCCATTAAATCTGATTAAAGCCCAAGATTAAAATACTAGAGTTGTATTTTCTTCTCTTTTTTTTTTCCCTAGGAAACAAGGAATGTGTATACTTTTGATTTTTAATTTAAAGACAGTAATCCACTGGACTAATTGATACCTTGGAACTTCTTTATCATTTAGAACTACCCATGGCTCTCAGGAATATTGCCAGCCGGGGCTCTACGTACAAAGCATGAAAGGGATGGGACTGCTGAGGAACGCACCTTGAGCTGTCTCATTTTTCAGCACCAGTTCTCATTACATGGTTATGACAATGAAAAGATGCCATCAGCTCACATCCCAAACAGCAGACCAAAAACTTAATGCTCCAACTTACTTTATAAGTTTTTTGACCAATCACACAAAGCAAAAGCATATTGACAGTAGTTCTATCCAACCACTATAAGCACACGTTAAAACAAGCTCGTTAAAACAAGGCTTGCTTATTTCAAATACAATACCTGACCTGCTTACCTGCTTGTAAGCCTTAAAACACAATGCACAGAGCTCCATTATTAAGCTTAGAAGTTCCCAATATCTCACTAGACATACTTTTCTGCAGCTTAAAAAGTTATTCTAAACAAGCATTAATACACAAACCATTGTTCTATTTGTCCTTACTTTTCTACTTTTTACATAATTTTTCTGCTGACCTATCTCATGGCTGCTGCTTGGATCTAATCACAGTTCTGCTGTCTCTGAGGCTTGACTTTTGCAGCTTTCCCAAAACCTTCTGATTTTATAAATTCCCATAACTTTTACCTAAATTTTTGTCTTTCCTCTTCTGAGCTGCTCCAAGATTGTATATGAAGGCTTGTCAAGTCTCTGATAACCAGGTATCTAGAATTTAGTTCTGTGGCCTCAGCACAGCCATCTAATACTATTTTAAATGCAAAATGTCCATAAAGAGCCTACAGATACCACCCAAGACCTGCAGAACACTCATGTCCTTTTGGACAGGCAAATAAAAAATGGCATCTCCCCTTAAAAATGCTCTCAAACACTCGTAGGCAGCTACATAAAGTTTCTGTACTAGGACTGCATGTTCTTTGCAGTCATTACTTCCCCCAGTAAAAATGAGGTGTATTACAGTTGATATTTAATGATTTCAGGCTGTACTTTAGTTTCCCATGACCTGTGCCTCCATGGGAGCTGGGTGTCCAAACTGCCTGTAGAGTTGGTGGAGATCTCATCCTTGGTTCAGGTGCCTTCAAGAGGGCACCTTGATCAATTTAATCGACCTGTGTGATCTGTTGTGCCTCTTTGCTGCTCCAGAAGAAAAAGGGTCTCCCATACAGACATGGACCCTACAGACATGGGGTGCAGGGCAGGGGTCTCAGGTACAGGAGACGAGCTGCTGAGGTGGAAGGTACGCTCATGTTCTTTACATAGATACAGGCAGATAGATAGATAGATAGATAGATAGATAGATAGATAGATAGATAGATAGATAGATAGATAGATAGATAGATAGATAGATATGAAAATCTAGCTCAGCTCAGAGGTGTGAGGGGCTGCAGGAGATTTTGGCAGCTGCAGATGTGCTCAGCTGGCACTTCTGCTCGTAACTCCAAAGATAAACCCAAGAGCTTTGTTGAGGAGGTCTCCTTTTTTGAGAACACAGCTTCATGAAGGGCACTGACTTTAGGAGTCTGACTTTTGAAACTAATGAATCCTTTGCTGAATCACTGTGATATTTGGCAGGTATGAATGATTATAGTGAAAGTCACTTAAGGAGAGGGTGACACATGTATGTGACATAGCAATAAAAACCAAAAATCCACACAAGTGGGATGCACTTTCTGACTCTTTGCTGTGAGCTGTCAGCACTTCTTGTCCCTACTCGTGTGACTGCTAGAAGAATAGAAAGGAGAACAGCAAATCCAATTTTAAGAGTGGTGTGAAATACAAAATAAGACTTACAGAGAGCAGAGGAATGATTGTGATTTATAAGCATATGTCTCATTTTTATTGGAGAAAACAGAGACTGATTACAAAGGATATACAGATCAGTTTAATGTTTTCTCTGTCATCTTTTCACAAAGCATGCAGCTTCCAGCCCATTGCAGGCAGCAAGAATCCTTTCACTGACCTGAACCGAAGAAACTTTTTTATCATAATAGAAGATACTTATGCATGGAAGAAGAGCTGTAGCCTGGTTTGTCAGGGACATGGTAGCAGGGGTAAGCAGCAAGCACACGACAGCCCTTGTAAGAGAAACTCATCAGTAAGTGAGATGGCTGGGAGAAGGCAGCATTGAGTGCTCACCTGGGGAAATCAGTATCAGGTTTATTACAGAGGAGTGCATTTAAAATTAAACAGCAGACCTCAATGACACGAAAGCAGTGACTCTGGGTTTTTTCTGCTTGAATCTTAGTGGGCCATCACTAGTGGTTTCCATCAGAAGAATTAATCATCCTTCTCCATTAAATGGGATTTAGCAAAGACTCCTGCAAACTGCAGCCCCTGAACCAAAGGTCTCTCTAACATGTGGGATGGAGAACTGTGCCTCCAAGTGCTGCCCCTCCCAGATGGTGAGAGTCAAGCACAGAGTAAATCGCCCTCTGCAGTGGTGGCGAGCCCTGCTGTGGAGGCTGCTCCTGTTGCTGTGCTCTGCAGCACAACATTTATCACAGTCATGGCTTCAGCTGGGGCTTTTCCCTAATATTTCAGCTGAAGTCTTGGAAGAGGCTGGTTTACATCTCTGTGAGTCTGTATTTCAGGCTTACATCTGGTACTTTGCCTGTTACTGTGAGTTAGATCAGAGGCTCTGTAGCAATGGTTTATCACAGACAAACCACTTCATCTGCTCCTTCCTCTTCCTGCAGACAAAGCAGAAACAACAGGTTTGGCATTGTCCAGTGAAGTATTAAAACTCAAACAAACCAGCAAACAAGCAAATGAAAAAGGAACTTGTAGGTAGGAATCACAATGAAAATTTACAGCCCTCTCTCTCTCACACACGCTGAAACCTGTTTACTGTGTGTTCTCCAGGATAACACACTCATCAGACTATGAGACTCTTTTTTTTCTTTTTTTTACAATAGGCATCTGATGTTACAAACATTTGTCATTAAACTTTTTAATACTTAGCAGTATCCCAGATCTAGAATTCAGCATGTGTAGAACACACTTGATTTTTAGGAGCTGCAGGCTGGCCTGTGCTTCTCTGCTTTTCTCATTTTTTTCAGGGAATAAGATGCAGTGAAAACATAGGAACTGTGCTTATGAACATTTAATAATTATTTAGGAATTTAAGATAATTTAGTGCAAGGTATTTTTAAGTTCTCATTAAAATATCTCTGACTTGTACTTGAAACATCAACCTTGGGGATATTCTGTGAAGTAATTTAATATTCATGTCCTGTGAGTTGAGGCAAACTGAAGAGGGTCCTCGACCGGAGAGTTGGCTGAGTAACGACAATCACACCAATGTGGCTACACGTCCTTCTACTTTATTCAGCAACTTTGCCATATTTATCCCTCTCTATATATTGCCTCACACCACTAATGCTTGGTGCTCATTGGTTAAGCAACTATAGTTACACATACATGTTAATTGCTGACTGGCTCTCATACTATAAGCATCTTTAGCTAAGGTGTGCCAAATTAGCAGTTCCCCCAACATGCTTGGCATCTAGTCTCATCTTGGCACAATGCTCACTCTTCCCTGTTGTGTCCATTTGAGGTCAGTACATGGTCTGTCTTGTTCCAAGGACAGTACATGGGCTATCTTGTCCTGAAGACAACACATGGTCTTCAAAGTAACTCTGTAATCTGCAGGTCAGGGTTGTCCGACTCATGTAGGAGCATAGCATGGCCTTGTTCTGCTAAAAATCCTTCTACAGCAAACCTCCAGAGTCAAAGATTGCTCAAGCTCTAATTCTTTTGTGGGTAATATTCTAATCTATTAAAGACATTAGAAATAAATTGCTTAATTAAAAAACTACAACAAATCCAACAGACCTTTCTAGTTAAGTTAAAGCTTTTCAAGAAGACTTGATTAATAGTATACTGCATTAATTAATTTAAAATGTATTGTCTTTGCATTTCTAAAAAAGACCCTTAAATATGCTTAGTCTTCTATAATTAAGAAGAATATTTGCAAGAAACCTAAAAAACTGTAGGGTTTTC
>NC_044601.1:9259672-9284672 GCF_901933205.1 Camarhynchus parvulus
CCCAACATGGACAAGGCATGTACAAGGTGTTTTTTGTGTCCAAAGCCCTCTCCCCTGTGTGGGCTGAGGCATAGACTGCACCAGAGAATGTGTCCACTGAGATGTGGACATATTTGACTCTGCCAAATATGGGAATGTGGGTGACTGTAGCAGGCCCAGAGCCTGCAAGACTTCCCTGGCGTTTAGAAGCCTAAGATAGGAAATGCCAAGTCATGGTGACTGGAACCTTAGAAGCCCCTCTTTTTTCCGCTTTCAGACCCCTTGCTTATCTATCTGTAAGACTATAGGTCACTTTCCTTTAACCCTTGCTATTGGACAATTTCCAAAACCCCTGAACCCTATATAAAGAGCTGCTTTTGCCCAGCTCGGGCAGAAGAAGTGTCACTGGGAACCTTCGCAGAAGATTCAATAAAGACATCACTGTGGAACCCTCACAGAGCCTTCTCCTCTCTCTCTGTGCGTCTGCTGGCCTGTGGCACCTAGCAAGCTGAGAGCTGAAATCACAATGAGCTGATAATCACTAAAGAGCTGATATCACTTAAGCTTGCTAAGGTCTTGCTAAGGTTGCCTGTGGCTAAGAACTGCTTGGGAACTCAGACAACCTACTGCTCAGCACCAGTAACCCCGTTGTGAATGGTTTTCTTGACTTGGCAAAACTGGGGTGTACACAATGGACTCCATCCTTGGTTCAAATCACCTGCCCTCAGCTGCAGACAAAAGCACCACCACCACCAGCAGCAGCTATATCAGTCAATTTTCTCAAAAGCTGTGTTAAATTTGGGAGAGGAAAGGAAACCATGTCAGACACTGTGGATTAATGACAAGACTCTGAAGAACAGTTCCAAAGCAAAGGGCAGCAGCTTCTCTCTGGGCCACTCCTTGCGCCCCAAGGCAGCCGGGCTGCCCTGGCTGCCCAGGACCCTGCGCTCCACGGGCTCTGCAGAGCTGCACAGCGGGGAGGCAGCTTCAGGCACCTCAGCCCCTGGGCAGGAGTGGCTTCTTGCTCTGGAGGGCTGTCCGTGGGCAAAAGCAGGGTGCTGGCCTTCTGCTCTTGGCCCTAGCCTGGCCTTGAAGGGCTAATCCTGTTCCCTGTCTGAAATGTGCTGAAGACAGACTGGTTTGTTTCCAGCTCTGCACAGGTACAATTTGCACCACAAAATACTGAAGGCCTGAACAACAGACCCTGACTGAAGCCTCAACAACAGGACCTGAGCCAAAGCTGCCCTTTAGATGACTTTCCAGCCAAATGTTCCATGTATCTGCTCCTTAACCAAGTGTTACTATCAAAAGGATTGCTGCATCCATTCACTGGTGAAACAAGTCTTCACCTTTCTGCATGAGGAAAACAGACAAGGCCACACGTGGCCTTGGTTCCTCCTTGAGCCCTGGGCAGGCTCGGGGAGAAAACCAAGAGGAGAATGAAACCAGCTGTCCCCCCAGCAGAAGCTCTGGCACGTTGCTCGTCCAGCACCAGCAGAGCCGGGCTACTCTCACAGCGCACTCGCAAGCCTCGTGGCCGGCAAAGCTGGAGGCACCGCAGGATTTCCCGGTTCCCGGCCGTGGCTCTGCAGGGCTTGGCTGGGACAGCTTCCCCCAGCTGATGTGCAGCTCTGGATGAAGGGGAAAGCATTGGGGTACCTGGTGATGTATCTTCCTTAATCACCAGAGGCACCCTTTTGTAATCCTGCTGAGGTGCATTGCTTAGCTTATCCTTTCCTGACTCTTTTTTGCACTTTTGCATTACAGTAAATTACACTGTTCCTTCAGCTGGTGTCTGTGTCTGCATCTCTGACCCTCCCCACCATCAAAACAAACACACAGCCAGACCTGCCTCTCTGCCAGCCCATCTCTTGGCAAACACCCCTGATGGCCATCTCCACAAATGAAATTCCCACTTTGCAACTTCCTTCTCTGCAGGCAGGTGAGAAAAGGAGCCACTCCCAAGCTCTGGACACCTCCAGAAACCAGCTCCTCTCAGCAGTCACAACCCTGAAATATCAACCTCCTTCCTTAACCTGCCACAGAGAGCTCCCACCAAGAGGCCTTTTGTCCAAGGATACCCACAGAAGAGCTTGAGAAGGGAGCAGTTTGAAACACAACTGCTTCAGAGTTTAAACCTGCCACAAGGCAGGTGGCCATAGGGTCTGCTGCAGATGCGGTGGAAAGGCAAAGGTGGTCTTGGCTGAGGACTTGTGCGAGGGTCTTCCAGATGTTGGCCTTTGGCTGGGAGACAATCCACAGGTCAGCAGGGTGGAGGAGTTACCACAGGATGACTAGGGGGATAGCTCTCAACATTTTGATGGGGGCCATCGGGCTCGGGTCACTAGGGGAGAAACAAAACAGGTTAGAAGAGTAATTCAAAGAAATGAGTTCTGCGACAACTTAAAGGGATCGAGTTTTGCACCTCCTTCTCCTCCAACAAGCCTCTTTCACTTGCGCCACAACTTTATTTTCTTTTGGCACCTTAGGGGTATAGGGTTTGACCCATTTGGAGGGTATCCACCTCAGCCCTGAGGGGGTAGACACACAAGCGTATCTCCTCCCTCAGATGATGAGGTCGTAAGGCCCCTCAGTCTTTCAAGTCTCCGGATCTTTCATTAGGACTGGAGGCTTGGCTTTCAGCTGTGACTGCGAATGTTGTTTGAAGTGCTGTGTGATGGGTGGATTTAAATTCTTGAATGTGCAGTTTAAAAAATTCAATGTGAATAAGGCCTTGGAGAGCCGGACCGGAGGGGCCTCACCGTCATGGTCTCTTGTTGTTGTTGTAGAATCGTTTTGAGACTCTGATAGGTCCTCTCAACCATGGCCTGACCCACTGGGGAATAGGGGTTGCTGGTCTTATGGTCTATTCCCCATTGTTGCAGGCAGCTTCGAAACTCCCTGGACTTGTACACAGGCCCATGATCTCTTCTGATGATCCTGGGGACGCCCAACATGGACAAGGCAGGTACAAGGTGTTTTTTTGTGTCCAAAGCCCTCTCCCCTGTGTGGGCTGAGGCATAGACTGCACCAGAGAATGTGTCCACTGAGATGTGGACATATTTGACTCTGCCAAATATGGGAATGTGGGTGACTGTAGCAGGCCCAGAGCCTGCAAGACTTCCCTGGCGTTTAGAAGCCTAAGATAGGAAATGCCAAGTCATGGTGACTGGAACCTTAGAAGCCCCTCTCTTCCGCTTTCAGACCCCTTGCTTATCTATCTGTAAGACTATAGGTCACTTTCCTTTAACCCTTGCTATTGGACAATTTCCAAAACCCCTGAACCCTATATAAAGAGCTGCTTTTGCCCAGCTCGGGCAGAAGAGCTGTCACTGGGAACCTTCGCAGAAGATTCAATAAAGACATCACTGTGGAACCTCACAGAGCCTTCTCCTCTCTCTCTCTGCGTCTGCTGGCCTGTGGCACCTAGCAAGCTGAGAGCTGAAATCACAATGAGCTGATAATCACTAAAGAGCTGATATCACTTAAGCTTGCTAAGGTCTTGCTAAGGTTGCCTGTGGCTAAGAACTGCTTGGGAACTCAGACAAGCTGTGCTGAGCAGGACTGAGCTATCCAGACCCCGTTGCAGCCTGCTGGAGACACCCCAAACCCCAGAAAAGGCCGCATAGGTGACATCTGTCTGCCACACCTCGCAGCTCTGTACCCTGTGGGGGCTTGTATCCGAACTTAAAGTAGGCAGTTGATGGGATTGACAAGATAGGCAAGTGGCAACTATCGCCCTGGCCTGTTCACGGGTTAGGTGGAATTGCCAAACCAGGCCAGGTGCATTCTGATGAAAGAGCTGATGGCTAATCTTGGCCTTTTGGAATACATCTGGGAGTGGAGCCATCTCGACTGGGGCAGTGAAGGCATCAGCTCGATGATTGCCCTCTGCGATGAACCCTGGCAGGTCTGTGTGCGACCTGACATACATCACATAAAAGGGTTGCTCTCGGTGGGAGACTAATGTTACTAATTTTGAAGCAATATGAAGAGAGGAATGTGGGAAACCTCCTGCAGAATTATGTTCTCTGCCCTGAACACTACACTGGCTACGTAAGCTGAATCAGTAACCAAATTAAACAGATCAGAGAAACTCTCAAAGGTTCTGACAACTGCGGCCAACTCAGCTACTTCAGGTGATCCTTCCACCTCGACAACATCTGCCTCTCTCCACTGAGTATGCGGATCCTTCCAAGTCATTACTGACTTACGGGATGCTCTGGATGCATCAGTAAAGACTGTCAGCACCTTTAGAGGTTTTCTACTCTGAATGCTTTTTAAGGATAAAGTGAATTCAATGTCCAAATAAAAAAATTTGTGGGCCAGCTGATGAAGTGAAATTTGGCTGGTGTAACTATCCAGTGCAAACTCCAGGGCTTCATTCTCTTGAAGCAGTTGTTCCAGAATTACCTTTGTTAGTTGGGCCAATCCTAATTGAAGTGGCAGGTGGATGCAGTCCAGGTTGCACCCTGCTAACTCCCTGATCCACATTCTTGCCCTGCAGATCAATTCCGCCACCAGCTCTTGTCATTTTTTTGGACCAGTGATGGCTGAGGAAGACCCACTCTATGATCAAGTGTGGGTCCCTCTGGCCTTGGTCATTTTGTTTGGGTGTTGGTTCCCATTGAAAAATCACCTCATGGAGGTGTGGCCATTTCCCCAGTATTATAAGTTTTAAAGGCAGGCCTGGCTGGTAACGATGGGCTTGTCTGGCAGAGATGGTCTCCTGGACCTTCTCTAGTGTGGCCTTCATCTCCTGGGTAAGTGTCCTGGGAGAACTGAGGTCCTCTCCCCCTTTCAACAATTTGAAAAGGGGGACCAGGTCGTTGGTGGGAATGCCTACCCAAGACCTTACCCAGTTTAAAGACCCACACAATTGATGGACATCCACCAGGGTCTTCATGTTATTTTTGATTGCAAATTTCTGCGGAACAATGGTCCCCTTTCCAATTTTGAGGCCAAGGTACTTCCTGGGTGGCATTTGTTGAATTTTTTCTTCCTGAAAAACCTTTCCTTTCCTCAAACCCTGCAACAACATTGATTGTAAGGTCAAGCACATGGGTAAGTAGGTGGTCATTCTGAGCACACACCAAGATGTCATCCATATAGTGTAAAATGATGACATCTTTTGTGGCTGCACAGAGAGGAGACAGCAAGGAAGAGACATACCACTGGCAAATCTCTGGACTGTTCTTCACCCTTGTAGGAGGACTTTCCAGTGGTACCTCTTCCTTGGGACTTCTTGGTTGATGGTGGGAACCGAGAAGGCGAATCATGGGGCATCATCAAGGTGTAGGGGAATTTGGAAGAAATAGTCTTTGATATCAATAACAGCAAAATTCCAATCTTGGGGGAGCATTGGGGGGGGGGACGGCATCCCAGGTTGGAGAGAGCCAATGTCTTTGATTACATTGTTAATTTGTCAGAGGTTGTGGAGGAGCCGCCACTTGTCTTTGTTTGGTTTTTTGATCACTAAGACAGGGGACTTCCACAGGGATGTGGTTCCCATGATGTTTTCTTTCCACTGCTGCTTTCCCATGAGCTCCTCAATCACCTTCAATTTTTGTTTATTGATCGGCCACTGTTCTACCCATACTGGGATATAAGTTTTCCAATTCAGTTTCTGGGTAGAGCACTTTTCAGTGGCTGCCACCCAAAAAACCTTGGGGGGCCTTGGGTAGGTCAATTCTGGCCCTTCATTGGGCCATGAGGTCTCTCCCCCACAAGGGCTCCGCATAGTCTGAGACGAATGGACGTACTGGCACCAATTGTCCATCTGGTCCCTCAGTTTGAACAACGCTCTTTGATTGTTTTGCTGATTGAGTGCCCTCTATACCTTGCATGCAACCAGCCATGTTTTGCAGCTCCCAATGTGATGGCCACTCCCAAGAGGGTATGATCATCATGTCTGCTCCATGTCTAAAAGTCTGTTCAAGAATTTGTGTTCCCCACCTTTCTGCATTCCGCATACAGTGCGGGGCTTTTCCTTTCCAAGCACCTGAGCCCATGAGACTGTGGGATAGGTCTTTTGTCTGAGCACATTGGTTTGTTCCTGGTCCCAAGACAGCTCAGGCACTGCTATGGCTTGTGCTATAACTTGATCTTTTGGAAGGTAAGTGGGTGGGTGGACACAGTACAGCCCAAGAAAAAATTCTCCTGGGTCCGATGACAAGAGGCCCGGAACAATGTCAATTTCTTGTGGTGCGTATTTGGTGTCCCTGATGACAACATACTTACAATGAATCTGATTCCAAGTACCTGATGACTCTGTGCACACTGATACGAAATGGAAGTCTGAATTCTGTAGATGAAGCAGCTCCATCAGTCACCATCTGAAAGGTTTGCAATTGGAAAAGGTGGTTAAAATGGGTCTGGTGTTAGAATATAACCCTGGTTTTTTTTGTCTTATCTAGTAAATTTCTGTTTAGGGCACGTAAGCTTTCTTTTATTACTGTTTTTCTTTTGCTTCCCCCCTGTGACGTTAACGAGCCCATCTCATTTATCTCACGGCACAGGGAGGGACTGTGCTCTTTTTCTAGTTTTTTGACTGAGCCTTCTTAGGAGGTCTCTGCCCCTTTTTAAACTCTAAAAATTGATGGCTTAAAGGACAGTCAGGCATCCAGTGTCCAGTCTTGCCACACAAGTGGCATGGCCTGTCAGTGTTGATGGGTTTTCTGGGAGGTTTTGGGGTGTGAGATGAGTGGTCAGTGCACGAGACACTGGGTTGTTGGCAGTGTTGGCAATGGAAACCCTCCAAGGCAGCCAAGTCTTCGTGTCTTGCTCCTCCAGGGCAGTAGTGACTTTCCTCGCACAAACTTCCAACACATTTTGCAGTGTCAGAGGAGGATCCATGGGCAGGCTCTCCCTCAGTACCTCCCGGGGGATGTCTTGGGCTTGCTCAGCACCCTCTGCCCATTCTCCTTGCCCACACAGGTGATTGATGGAGATTGTGTTATCGTTGGCATCTGAGGCTATGTGAGAATTATCCTGTAATGATGGGAGGATCCCCCATAATTCTTTTTGCCATGCTACTTCCCACAGAAGAAATTCTGTGGGTGAAAGCAAGCAGGAAAACAACTGCCTCAGATCTGCTGGGGAGACATCAGAGGCTGATGTTGCCTTCAACTGTCCTCAGAAATATTTGCTTTCTCGAGAAAACTCCTTTTGGGCCTTACAAAGCTCTTTTGTGGTGTGGTACGGGAATGGAGACCACTGGGCCTGCACCCTTCCTTCCCTCTCTGGGCTGTAAGTGACAGGGGCAGCTGACAATGTAGGAGTGGGCCCCTGATTCCAGTTCCCAGGCTCTCCCCCACCCTGGACACCAAAGTGGGAACCGGAAGGTGGGGCATGGGAACAGGAAGTCGGGAGGAGGGACGGCTGGCTGGGACACTGGGTGGGGACACTTGATGGGCAGGTCCCTGACCTAGGGGTGTGATCAGGAGGTGGGTCTTGGGAGGAGATGGGGGGAGCCAAAGGAGGGGATGGAACATGGTCACAGTAGGGTTCATGGGATGAGTCTGGAGACAGGAAGGGGTTGGCAGATAAGAAAAAGGGATTGTGGGAAATAGAAAGGCAAATGGAGGTAAAAGCCATGTGGCTTCCACCATTTTGGGCTCCACAGGAGTCATTTTGTGGGGAGTCGGGGTAGGGAGATCAAATTCAACTGAGGGTTTTTGGGATGGGGTTTTACGAACTGGGTGAATGGGGGAAAAGGAAAGGTCCCAAGGAGTCAGGCCCCGATGCAGGCGAGGGGTTTTGGAGGCTTGAGGGGAGCCGGGGAGATGATAGCAACCCTGTGCTGAGCAGTGGGATGTTCCTCTCAAGATCACAGCTTGGGGGGGAGCGGGTGAGAGGAAAGGGCTAGGACAAGGAGAACTGGGAGAACTAGGAAACAAGCTGTCTGGGGATGGCTGTTTTCTCACCTGGACTGTTGATTTTAAAACTGTTCTAATTTGCAGACTCCAAAATGTGAATTTAGATAAGGATGAGTGCTGTGATGTGCCTAATTTCATTAATTTCCTTCTGACTGTATCCCAAAACTGTAGATCATAAATTTGTTCAGGGGACACTTTGGGGAAGTGAGAAAACAGCCACCTGATGAGCTGTTTAATTTCCTTTTTAGAATAACGATTTCCCCCCCGCCCCCACAAAGATTCCCACAACTTGGTTTAAAACTCCTTTATGAGCTGCTGACAGCCAGGCATCCATGGCTGAGATGGAAAGTTGAGCAGCTCAACCAGCCCTCCGCCTCAGGAAATAATGAAAGAAAAAACAAAGACCCCACTGCCGGTTCCCTGCCGAGAAAGGAGGAAAGCTGCACAGCAAAAGGTTTTTGCCTCAAGGGCAGGGAAAAGGAGAGAGAGGTCTCAAGGACAAATTCCCTTAGTAAAAGGGACTTATAAAATGGCAGGGAAAGAAAGAATGAAAAACCTCACCCCACAAAAGGGGAAAAGAAAAAGGATTTTTTTACCTGTCCAGTGAGTGAGAAAGGAAAAAAAGGTCTGGGGACAATGGCTTCCACCAGGGAATGACTCCTGTGGTGCCTTCAGGAGCTACCATTGCCTTCCCCCAGGAGCACCACCCTCTAAAACAGGGTCTGCTCGCACTGACATCCAAGAAATTTTTGAGGGCACTCCACTGAGTAAATTCATGGAAACGTCCAAAGTCTCATCTGCGGGGTCCAGTGCTGGCCACAGGCCGCACGTTGGGCGCCAAGCTATCGCTGTGCTGCTCCGTGTGTCCAACTCAGAGATCCCGGCTCGCTCCAGCACAGCAGACGGCAGGGGACACTCTCCCATTCTGCAAGAGGTTGGGAGGTCAGCTAAGGCTTTTGGCCTTGCAGGGGTGAGACACAGACAATGACGGCCAAAGGAGCGGACTCCTGTCAGGGGTAAAGTTCAGGTTTATTGGAGATGACTTCAGGGAAGTCCACAATCCAGAGGAACCAGCCAACAGAAAACAGGGAGCTGGGTTGTACAACAACATATAAACGGGGGCAGAAACAGAGTAGGGGTTTGCCCATGCACCAATGGAAGCACTTGGGAGTGTAAGGACTGGGGATAGAGACATTTGAGGGGACTAATAGAGGCATTTCAGGGAAGGGACTGCAGTGCCTGAACCTATTGCTTGATGGTCCTGGTAGAGGGCTCTAGAAAGAAGGTATGGCCAGCTGAGTGATAGACAGGACACTGGGGAGGGATCGAGGGAATGAGTAAGCATTTTCCAGGATACAGGCGGTGGAGGCAAGGAGATTCACAGGGGGAAGGAGGGAGGAGGAAACAGGAGCAGAACCATTATTGCAGGGGAGAACTGGAACAAACCAAAGTAACAAATCATTACAATTGAGCACACAAAACCACAATACAACAGAATAGAAACACTACTTGGTCGTCTAACATGAAAATGTCTTTTGGGTTGTTTTTTTTTTCTACTCCCCCAAATTTACACATTTTTGCCCCTGGAAGTGTGATCCTGGAAATACCCTAGGTGCATAAATGTTTGCAAGGATCATACACATGGGGCAGTGTCGGAACTCAGTACATCCCTCTGGGTGTCCAGAGTTGCCAAGGGCCCTCCCAGGGGGCTTGGAGACCTTGGCATGCTGCCCAGAACACCTGGGGATTTGATTTTGACACTTGGAGCAAGTTACCAACTTTGTATGAGGACACGAAAGTCACACAGGTTTGAATAGTGTAGTAACAAAATGATCACAGGGTGAAAATGGCGATTTTAGGATTTTTGGCATGGGGGTTATGGGGACAAGATGGAGGAATCTGGGCATGTCTAGCCTTCTTCTTCTTCTTGTTCTCCATTTTCTGCAGTGATGTTGGCACTTTGGGATTGGTTCAGAGCAGAAGTGCACTGTCTAACATAGTTGATAGGTATTGGGAATTAAGTGTAAATATGATATACGTAGTTTGTAGTGTAAAAGGACAACACCACCTCAGGGGCGGTCAGAGTGCCTGTGGCTGCCCTGCAGAGTGGACCTCTGCTGGGCAGAAAGAAAATTTTATAGATAAGAATGAATAAACAACCTCAAGACCAAAAAGTGAAGAGTCCAGCCTCATTCTTCAGTTGTGCAGGCCGAAGCAGAGACATGCTACGCATCACGGGGCAGCAGTTATCAACAGCAACCCGAGATCTGGCATCCCTGGGTGGGCACATTCCAAGAGGGCACTGATAAGCCTCTTGGGAAGCAGCCAAAACAGCCCGAGAAGCAGCTGCCACTCTCAAGACCATCCAGAGAGCTTCTGCCAAAGCGACTCATACCAGACCAGTCCGAAGTGGAGCCAGAAGGTGCCCTGGATCCTCTCTTCTGTGAACTGCTAGCTGGTGACCAGGACCTTCGGACTGACCGGACGACTCGGATTTGGTAAGAAGGTCAAAATTAAGAACATGGGGGGTACATGTTCCCAGGAACAGTTAAGGATTTTGTCAGCCTTACAAGGCATGGCAGAGGCACACCCGATGGAAATTTCAAAGAAAGAGCTTAGAGATCTTTTGCTTTGGGTATGCTGTAATTATCCGTACTCAGAGACACGTCTGTTGTTTGAAGTAGGATTGTGGCAAGAAATCAACAGACATCTTTATCATTCGACCACAAGAAAAGATGAAACAGCCATGAAACTTTTACCATCTGCACGGCTAATGCTGGAAGCAACCACAACTAAATCTGGGAAGATTGCCAAACAGCAGGTTGTTGAAACTCCCACAGGGGCAGAGGGAGGGGAGCAAAGCCAGAAGTGGAGGGCGGCTCTTGTTCCAGTCGTCCCAGGGGAAACAGAAATAGCTCCCATAGAAGGGGAGCAGGAGGGAACTTCATCACCTCCAATTCCGTCATCACCCCGAAGGCCCACAGGATCCCCAAAGCATCCGAAAACCCCAGATATTTCAGGGTCATCAGGCTCACACTCAGACACCCTCTCACTCCCAGGAGAGCTCAGGGTTGAAATTTCCCCAAGCGAATTCGAGGAATTGGACTGCACCATTTTTGAGGCTGGAATCGGATTGTTCCATTTTCGCAGAAGCCAAAAGGTCCTAGTGGAGGGAAAACAGTGGAATTGGGAAGGGGGGCTGAAGTGGGACCAGAGGGGGAGGGGCAAAAACTCTCTTGTGGCAGGTGCAGTCACGCAGGCGGCCAGCGACGGCAGCCTCAGGCGGCGGCGGGGCCAGCTGGTGAGGGGGCGACAAAGGCGGTGGGACACTTGGGAGCTGACACGGTTTGTGTGGGCGCGGTGCCGGCAGTGGCAGCAGTTTCAAGTGGTGAGGTGCAAAAAACGGGAGCGAGGGGCAGAAATTGTGAGACAAATGTGGCGCGCGAAATGCAGCCACCTGGGGACAGCTCTCAGACTGCAGCGACAGCATCACGCAAGGACAAGCCAGGTGGGACAGCTGCAGAGTCTCAGCCAGCACTTGTAGGGAGACGTGGCAGGCGCGCAGTGATGCCACCATACCCAGAAGTTGGAACACGGAGATCTACCTGAATGGCAGCATGGGCACAAGCCAAACGGGAATTGCCTGCGTCGGTGCCGGATACAGTGTCAGAGGAAGCGGAGGGGGATTCCGAAACGGATCAAGCTAGGGGGGAAACATCAGAGGTGGAACAGGACGGAGACAGTGATGTCAGTCTAGGGGAGGAAGGAGGCATTCCCGAGATCGCTCGTGCATGGAAGATGTGGGCTGAGCGCGGTCAGAGGCGGATCCGTTCCCCTGTGATGACACAGGCAGGGAAGGGGCATGCTCGGGGCTCGGTCATATCCTGGGTCTCCACCCCCTCTCCGATTCCAGTCCCTCCGGTTCCAATCTCTTCGATCCCAAACTCTCCAGTCCCGGGGAGACACACACACCCAATCTCAACTGCTAGCTCAGTCAAAAATCGCACAGTCTTGGTCTCAATCAAAATCGCAAATGTTGCAGCTGGTGGAGCAGGAGTTGGTTTTGGCCGTGCCGCCGTCACGGTCAACTAGGCGGGCGACACCGCCACCTTCTGGTGGGAGCACCACATTGCAGGACACCGTGCCAAATTTGGTCGGCCAAGCGACAGCGCCATCTGGCGTCAGGACTGCAACATTGAAACATTTTTTCCAACTACATACAAAGAAATCTAAATCGAAGAAAACAACTACAACACAGGAAATGGAGCTTTCATCAGCTTCTGAATCTCATGAAGCTCAAGACACTTTTGATGAGGCACAACAACAGGATGATACAATATGCATTACTGCCTCAGAGGGTGTTCCAGCATGTATGTTTTCAGCAGCAACAGCAGCCAGTTCATCAGGCCGGAAACCAATGATCACTGTGCCAGGGAGTGCAGCCAAATACCTTCTACAATATTTAAGCATGGCCATTGGAATGCCAGCACAAGAATTTCAAATTCCTGTTCCATATTTAGGAGCAAGGCCCAAGACTTCAACAAAATGAGGAATGCAGATTCCAGAGACACCGATGACTTCTACAACTCCATTGTACATGCAGGTACCCATGGAGATGTAAGTACCCAAAGAAGAGACAATTGAAACAACGGATTGGACAAATATTAAAAAAAAAATTAGGAAAGGAAAAGGACTTATTGCAAGGTTTGGGAGACATCGCAATGCCAGTGACATATGATGCACAGGGTCAGAATCCAAGGTGGGACAGACTGGATCACGAGGTAGCCAAAGAATTAGCTAAAACTATCAGAGACAATGGACTGAATTCACAATATTTTAAGCAGCTTCTGAAGGGAACTTTCAACATGTATGTTTTAACACCTTATGACATCAGATGTCTTGTGTCAATGATTCTCACCGACACACAGAATCTCGTGCGGGACACGAGATGGAGAAGATCTCTCACAGAACTGAGGCTCAGATACCAAGGTGGACCAAACGCAAACCTCACAGTGGCACAGTTAGCAGATGATCCTCCAGATGACAATCCAACACAACAAGCAGCGAGGCTTCCAAGATGGGTGCTGAATGACATCAAGGAAGCAGCACAAAGAGCAATCCTGCAGATCCCTCCAGCAGGAGCACAAGATACCCTCTTCAGAAATATCAGACAAGGTCCCACTGAACTCTTTCCTTCATTCACAGATCGACTCACACAAGTTGTGGATCGACAAATGACTGATGACGAGATGAAACCACATCTCATCAAAAGTCTTGCCTATGCCAATGCCAATCCGGATTGCCAACGAGCATCAGTGCAATGCTTGGTCGACTTTCTTTGGCAGAAATGGTAGAGGCATGCAGCAAAGTGGGAACACCTCAGCACGTTGCATCCATCGTGAAACAAGAATTGCAAGGAGAGTTGGAAGAACAACTGGAAGGACAATTGGGAGAAAGAATGGAAAGAATGCGTAGAATGAGAAGATTGACAAAGTTTTAGCTAGCATTGAAAAGAAAAACAATTCATTTGGAGGGCAATGCTACAGGTGCGGAGCATTTCGACACATGAAGAAGAATTGCGCACAAGCACAAATGCAAGTGCCAAAGACGGAGAGGCCACTCTGCCCAAGATGCAGAAGAGGAATACATCTTGCAAATGAATGTTATTCTCAGATGGATGTGGACAGAAAACCTCTACCGTATCCAGGAAACGCCAAAAAGAGTGTGTAACATCATCAGCACGTGTCGACACAAGTGATGGCAATGACATAAGAGCAAACAGGACAATCATCGGAGAACGTCGGACAGACTTCCTCAGCAAAGTCATCAGCAGAATCCCCAGTGACCTAGAACTCCTCCCACCAGGAGCGCAGTGCACATTGGCAACTTCAAAGCTAACATGCTTCTTGGATGGAGGTCATGCAGTGATATCAACAGGTGTCAACGGGACTTCACCCAAGAGACAAGATTTCTTGATAATCGGTAAAGACAGAAGTAGTACTCTCAGACTTGTCATTTATCCTTCAATTATTTCAGCAAATCGGAATGAAGAACTGACGATTTTAGCCAAGGCTCTTCAACCACCATTGATTGTTGAAGAAAATACCCCGGTAGCAAAAGCTATTGCTTTGCCACCACATGCCATGGAACAGGTCATGGTGATGTTGACCCACTGTCACTTGTCAGTTGACCTGTGGAGAAAGAACAATCGTCATCAGAGGAATGCTTGACATGGGGGCAGGCGTCACAGTTATATCATACGTCTTTTGGCCTCGAGAATGGAATTTGATTGCTCCCTTGGGTTCCCTCACAGGCATAGGGGGAATTCTCTGTGTCTGCAGAGTGAGAATTCCATTGTTGTCACAGGACCAGGAAAAAAGACAGCAATCATTCGTCTCTTTGTTGTGCAGAACCCCATCATGGTATGGGGAAGAGACCTTTTAGCACAATGGGGCATGAAGTTGGAGGTGGATTTTTAGTGGGGGTCACTGCAGCACTCGCCACACTGAAGTTAACCTGGAAGACCTGAAATTAACCTGGAAGTTAACCAGTTTGGGTGGATCAGTGGCCCCTTGAGCGAAAGAAGTTGAGTGCTTTGAGAAACCTGGTCCAAGAACAACTGCAAAAGGGACACATCAAACCAACAGACAGCCCATGGAACTCTCCAGTGTTTGTCATCCAAAAGAAAGTTTCAGGCACATGGAAACTGTTGCACAACCTCAGGAAGATCAACGAAGTCCTCAAAGACATGGGACCACTTCAACTGGGACTTCCCTCAGTCTCAGTGATTCCCAGAGATTGGCCGCTTGTGGTCATTGACCTCAAGGACTGTTTCTTCAGTGTTCCGCTTCATCTAGATGATGCTCCAAGACTTGCCTTCTCTTCTCTGTTCCAAGCATTAACAAGGAAACACCTCTGCAGTGGTACCATTGGGTGGTTCTTCCATAAGAACTCAAAAACTCACCAACTATCTGCCAATGGTACGTGGCGTGAGCTTTGTCACCAGCATGGAAGAAATATCCGAAGGTAAAAATCATTCATTACATGGACGATTTGCTCATTGCAGCGGCAACACAACAGGAGCTGCAAGAAGGTTGTGACTGTGTGATTGCAGAAGTGCAGAAGGCAGGTTTGGAAATCAGTGTCTCAAAGATCCAAGAGATCGCACTGTGGAAATACCTAGGGTGGAAGATCTCAAAGAGAACAATAAGACCTCAGAAGATGGAGGTCAGCACCAAAGTCAGCAATTTACACAATGTACAACAATTCCTAGGAGAGATCAACTGGATGAGACCAATTTTGTGAATCACAAATGATGACATTCCATCGTTGCTCGATCTTCTGAGAGGGCACACAGACATCAGATCTCCCAGAACACTCACACCTGAAGCAAGAAAAGAACTTGAAAAAGTTACAAAGGCCATTCAGAAGAAGCAGGAACATTGATTCATAGAATCGCTGCCCTTCGAATTGGCAGTGTTGGGAGAAAAAGTGCAATTCCATGATCTGATTTTCAATGGGATTTGTCTCAAAGAGACTCTGTATTGATCATAGGGTGGATCTTTTTGCTTTACAGGTCTTCAAAGACAATTCTTACTGAGCTGGAGATGGCAGCACAAATTATCATAAAGGTGAGAACAAGGCTGCTGACAATGGCAGGCAGAGAATTTTCAACAATTCATCTACCATTGAAATAAGATTACTTTGATTGGGCAATGCAGAAATCGAAAGATTTGTTAATCACATTGTTAGGCTTTCCAGGTGTTTCCACAATTAATTTCCCTCAGCACAGAGTGTTGCAATCAAAAATATGCTACAGGGAAAAACTGAGAATAAGTGAGGAACCATTGGATGGGATCACAGTATTCACTGATGGTTCAGGGAAAACACAAAAGTCAGTGATCACTTGGAAAAATTCAACAACAGGAGAATGGGACTCAAACATAAAAACAGTTCAGAGCTCTCCACATATTGTAGAATTGGCAGCTGTGTTCAGGGCATTTCAATTGTTCAAACAACCTCTCAATCTGATCACAGATTCTGCATATGTGGTGGGTGTGGTCAAACGGTTGGAAGGTTCACTTTTGAAGTTTTATTTTAATACTTGTCATGCATGAAAATACTGCTAGAAAGCAGAGAACATAAATACTTCATCACTCACATCAGAGCACACACATCACTTCCAGGATTTCTAGCGGAAGGAAATGCCCAGGCAGACAGGTTGACAATGCCCATTTCACAACCCCTGCCAGACATTTTTGAGCAGGCAAGATTGAGTCACTTTTTCATCAATATGCACAGGCACTGATGGAATCCTTTCGCCTTTCAAAGAGCCAGGTGAGAGAAATCATTAGTGCTTGTCCAGATTGTCAGCTTGTGCAGCCACTTGCTTCCACAGGAGCAGTCAATCCACGGGGACTGCAAAGTCTTCAACTGTGGCAAGCTGATGTCACAAAATATCTGTCATTCGGAAAGCTCAAAAATGTTCATGTTTCAGTAGACACATTTTCAGGAGCAGTCTTTGCTTCAGCACATACAGGGGAAACAGCAGAACATTCCTGTTGACATTTCTTGCAAGCATTTGCATCATTAGGTGTGCCTCAGGAGATAAAAACAGACAATGGGCTAGCATACACAGGGAAGGTGCTTGACAAATGTCTGAAAAAGTGGGGTGTCAGACACACATTTGGTATTCCGTATTCCCCCACAGGTCAAGCAATCATTGAAAGAACATATCATACCCTGAAATCCCTTTTGGATAGACAAAAAAGGGGAGAGCCAGAGGCAACGCCTCACATGAGGTTGAACAAGGCATTGTATGTGTTGAATTTTCTCAACAGCTCCTTTCAGAGCCAATCCACCGATTTTAAGACATTTTTCGAACAGCTCTCAGGCAAAACTAAGGGAGAATCCTTTAGTTTTGATCAGAAACCCAAAGACAGAACAAATAGAAGGTCCCTTCAAACTAATTACCTGGGACAACGTTTTCGCTTGTATTTCCACATGGCGAGGTCTGAAGTGGATGTCAGCGCGACACGTGAAGCCATATCGGATTCGAGAGCAAGGAGATACTGATCCCGGAAACAGAGAAGCAAGCACGCAGACAGAAGAAGAGAACCAGACTCCAGACATCAACTTGGAAAAGACATAAAAAATTTAAGGACTTGGGGGTTTCTTTGGGGCTTGTATGTCAAAAACATGGCAAAGCTTCTCACCAAGGGTGAAGCCATGAGCTTGGTAATGCTCGTGTGCCTCATTCTTACACCTATTGCCTTGGGCAATGGGGAGGATTTGCCCATTGTTCAACCAAAACAGAATGTTTGGGAAGCTTTGGCTCAAGCAGCAAATCTAGACAGCATTTGTTTGACACACTCAAGGCCAGGGAAACCATTTTCAACATGCATGGTAGGTTTGCCAGTGGACAAATGGTCAGTTCCAAAACACACTCCTGTAAAAGTTTTACAGGACATTATGGATCCTGTGAATGAGTGGTGTTCTTGGACAAAACTCCTTCCTGTGGCTTCCTCTGAACCTCAGGAATTGGAAATTTTTAGGTCCATGACAATGCAATTTCGCATGAAATTCGAAATCTCAGACATGACAAAACCAAAAATAAGACCATTGTTGTCACTCCAAATCATGCTTTTACAAAAATGCATTGGCTTGGTGCAAATACACCAAGATGACAACCAAAGCATTGCTCCAGGTTCCAGCACAATTGCCACGAGGGATCTTTTTCATTTGTGGGGACAAAATTTGGCATGGCATCCCTGCAAATGTCAAAGGTGGTCCATGCAGCATTGGAAGAATTTCATTGTTGTCACCTGATTTGAACATTGAAAGAGAAAAGATCATCAAAATATCTCTGAGAGACTCCCTGGGCTGATTCAGCCCTCTGATTATTACCCACTGCTGATACTCCAGGCTGGCAGTGATGAAATTGAAAAGAGGAGTGTCAAGGCAATTAGAAAGGGCTTCAGAGTGCTGGGTCAGGTAGTTGATAGGGCAGGAGCTCAGGTAGTGTTCTGCTCAGTCCCTTTGGTAGCGGAGGAAAATGATTAAAGAAATAGGAGAATCCGCATCATCAACAAGTGGCTTAAGGGTTGGTGTCATCGGCATAATTTTGGATTCTTTGATCATGGGGAAACTTTTACAGCATCTGCTCTCTGGAACCAGATGGGGTACATCTCTCAGTTAAGGGCAAAAGGTTTTTAGCTCATGAACTGGCAGACCTCATTGAGAGGGCTTTAAACTGGGTTTGAAGGGGGAAGGGGAAGCAGCTGAGCTATCTGTAAGCAGACCCAAGGGTTGTAAGGCTAAGTTAGGGGTGAAGTCAGTAGCCCAGCTGAGATGCATGTATACCAATGCACGCAGCTTGGGCAACAAACAAGAAGAGCTGGAGGCCATGGTGCAGCTGCAGAGCTATGATGTAGCTGCCATCACGGAAACATGGTGGAATGACTCACATAGCTGGAGTACTGCACTGGATGGATACAAGCTCTTCAGAAGAGACAGGAAAGGAAGAAGAGGTGGAGGGGTGGCCCTTTATATTAAGCAGACTTTCAATGCTGTAGAAACTGAAACTAAGGAAGATGGAGTTGAATGTCTATGGGTAAGAATTAAGGGGAAGGCCAACAAGGCTGACACCCTACTGGGAGTCTGTTATCGTCCACCCAACCAGGAAGAAGAGATAGATGACTTATTCTACAAGCAGCTAGATAATCTTTCAAGATCATCAGCCCTTGTTCTTGTGGGTGACTTCAACCTACCAGACATCTGCTGGGAACTTAATACAGCAGTAAAGAGTCAGTCCAGGAAATTCCTAGAATGTATGGAGGACAACTTTTTCTTGCAGCTGGTGGGTGAACCACCAGGGAAGGGACTATGTTAGATCTGCTGTTTGCAATAGAGATGGGCTGGTGGGAGATGTGGTGACTGGAGGTCGCTTGGGGCAGAGTGATCATGAAATAATAGAGTTCTCAATATTTGGTGAAGTCAGGAAGAGCACCAGAGGGACCCTTGCATTAGACTTCCGGAGGGCAGACTTTGGCCTGTTTAGGAGACTAATTCAGAGAGTCCCTTGGGAAGCAGCCCTCAAAAACAAAGGAGTTCAGGAAAGCTGGGCATGCCTCAAAACAGAGATCTTGAGGGCACAGGAACAGACTGTCCCTGTGTGCCAAAATATCAGCCAACAGGGTAAATGTCCAGCCTGGCTGGGCAAGGAGGTTTTGGAGGAACTTAGGAATAAAAAGAGGATGTATCAGCATTGGAAGGAGGGTCAGGTCTCTAAGGAAGTATTCAAGAAGGCTGCTAGAGTATGCAGAAAAAAATTAGGGAGGCCAAAGCTCAGTTTGAATTAGAAGGGCGACTTCTGTAAAGGATAATAAAAAATGTTTTTACAAATACATTAATGCTAGAAGGAAGGGTAAGACCAGCCTTTGTTCTTTATTGGACAAGGGAGGGAACTTAGTATCTGGAGACGAGGAGAAGGCAGAAGTGCTTAATGCCTACTTTGCCTCAGTTTTTAGTGAGAAGATGACATGCCCTCAAGACACCTGCCCGCCTGGGCTGGTTGATGGTGTCAGGGAGCAGAATGGTCCCCTCATTATCCAAGAGGAGGCAGTCAAAGAACTACTGAAATGCTTGGATGTTCATAAATCTATGGGACCAGACAAGATCCACCCCAGGGTAATGAGAAAGCTGGCAAATGAGCTTGTAAAGCCACTCTTCATCATTTACCAACAGTCCTGGTTCACTGGTGAGGTTCTGGATGACTGGAAACTGGCCAATGTGATACCCATTCACAAAAAGGGTGCAAAGGAAGATCCTGGTAATTATAGACCAGTCAGCCTGACTTCAGTACGTGGCAAAATAACGGAACAGTTTATATTAAGTGCCATCACAAAGAATTTACAGGATGGCCAGGGTATCAGACCCAGTCAGTATGGATTTAGGAGGGGTAGGTCATGTTTAACCAATCTGGTCACCTTTTATGACCAGGTAACCCACCTAGTGGATGCAGGAAAGGCTGTAGATGTTGTTTATTTGGATTGCAGCAAGACCTTTGACACTGTCTCCTACAGCATACTCCTAGACAAGCTGGCAGCCCGTGGCTTGGACAGGAGCACTCTTTGCTGAGTTAGGAACTGGCTGCATGGCTGGGCCCAGAGAATGGTGGTGAATGGTGCTGCATCCAGCTGGCGGCCAGTCACCAGTGGTGTCCCTCAGGGTTCTGTGCTGGGGCCAGTTCTGTTTAATATTTTTATCGATGACATGGATGAGGGTTTAGAGTCTTTCATTAGCAAATTTGCAGATGACACTAAGCTGGGAGCACGTGTCGATCTATTGGGGGACAGAGGGCTTTGCAGAGGGACTTGGAACGGTTGGATGGATGGGCAGAACCTAATGGGATGAAGTTCAATAAGTCCAAGTGCCGAGTCCTGCACTTTGGCCACAATAACCCCCTGCAACGTTATAGGCTGGGGACGGTGTGGCTGGACAGTGCTCAGGTGGAAAGGGACCTGGGGGTGCTGGTTGACAGTCGGCTGAACATGAGCCAGCAGTGTGCCCAGGTGGCCAAGAAGGCCAATGGCATCCTGGCCAGTATCAGGAATGGTGTGGCCAGCAGGAGCAGGGAGGTCATTCTTCCCCTGTACTCGGCACTGGTGAGGCCACACCTTGAGTATTGCGTCCAATTCTGGGCCCCTCAGTTTAGGAAGGACGTTGAGATGCTTGAGCGTGTCCAAAGAAGAGCAACGAGGCTGGTGAGGGGCTTGGAACACAAGCCGTATGAAGAACGAGTGAGGGAGCTGGGGTTGTTATCCTGGAGAAAAGGAGACTCAGAGGTGACCTTATCACTCTCTTCAACTTCCTGAAGGGTGGCTGTGGTGAGCTGGGCGTCGGTCTCTTTCTCTGGGCAACAACAGACAGAACAAGAGGACACAGTCTCAGGCTGTGCCAAGGGAGATACAGACTAGAATTAAGGAGGAAGTTTTTCACAGAAAGAGTGATCAAATACTGGAATCATCTACCCAGGGAGGTGGTGGAGTCACCATCCCTCGATGTGTTTAAAAAAAGACTGGATCTGGCACTTGGTGCCATGATCTAGTTGAGGTGTTAGATGATGGGTTGGACTCGATGATCTTAAAGGTCTCTTCCAACCTAGAAATTCTGTGATTCTGTGATTGGAACAGTATAGTCCAAATTGTGATGATGAGGTAAACACTTGGGACAAGGCTCAGAGAATTGCTATTGCAATTTTCTCACCTCAGACAGCGTCGGGGGTGGCCTTGACTCAGCTGGATCATATGGGTTGTTGGTTGAGCAAATGTGCTCAAGCAGTTTCTCTTGCACTGAGCGACATGTTAAAAGACATTGACAGTGTGAGAAGGGCAACTCTTCAAAATAGAGCAGCAATTGATTATCTGCTCCTGGCACATGGACATGGATGTGAGGAATTTGAGGGAATGTGCTGTATGAACCTGTCAGATCACTCAAAGTCAATTCATGAAAACATCAAAAAGATAGAAGAAAATATAAAAAACCTAGGAGAGATCACTGGATCTTGGATCGATTATGTGATTGGATTTATCAATCTTTCACCGTTGTGGAAAGAGCTTTTAAAAATAGGGTTTTATATTTTAGTAGGACTTTTGGTTCTTATGCTCATCATGCCATGCATCTTTTTATGCGTGCGGTGGGTCATGAATCGAGTCCCCAAATAGGTGTTTTTGGTGCAAACAGAAGGGGGAGATGTCAGAACTCAGTACATCCCTCCGGTTGTCCAGAGTTGCCGAGGACCCTGCTAGGGGCTCAGAGACCTTGGCATGCTGCCCAGAACACCTGGGGATTTGATTATGAGCCCTGGAACAAGTTGCCAGCTTTGTATGAAGACCTGAAAGTCACAGAAGTTTGAATGGTGTAATAATAAAATTATCACAGGGTGAAAATGTAGGTTTTAGGATTTTTGGTATGGGGGTTGTGGGGACAAGATGGAGGAACTTGGGTGTGTCTAGCCTTTCTTCTTCTTCTTCTTGTTCTTCTCCATTTTCTGCAGTGAGGTTGGCACTTTGGGATTGGTTTAGAATAGAAGTGCACTGTCTAACATAGGTGATAGGTATTGGGAATTAAGTGTAAATATGTTATACATAGTTTGTAGTATAAAAAGACAACACTGCCTCGGGAGCAGTCAGAGTGCCTTTGGCTGCCAGGCTGAGCAGACCTCGGCTGGGCAGAGAGAAAATTTTATAGATAAGAATTAATAAACAACCTCAAGACCAAAAACTGAAGAGTTCAGACTCTTCAGCCATGTGGGCTGAAGTAGAGACATCCTACGTGTAATATATATGGTAGGGATAATTCATGCTATTAATGTATGGTATAAAATATTGTGAAATCCAAACCATGTCTTTTGACTACCCTGACTGGGAGCAGCTGTCTTATTCAAATTCAACTAGTTCCTGGACGCACATTAAGATAACCATCAATGCCTTAACGTAAGAATAGAAGCTTCCAGGGCGATGATCATTGGTTTCCTGAGAGCCACCCAAAAGCGATTATCGCCTTGCCAATTGCATCTATCAAGATAGTCAGCGGCGCCACCCTGATACATCTGAATACACGGCTTCTCTGGAGCCGACTGACACCAATGGCACACCTGGAAGAGGCTTTTATCCACCTCTGCACATGGAAAGCAACAGCAATCCATGTGAAGAGACACAAAGAAAATTCGGTCATCTTTGCCTCAGGCAGAATAAACTGTATAAAACCTCGCTGCGCAAAGCCGCGAGCGTGAACTGGGGGGACTCTGACACTCGGGAGGTCAGATCTGTGTTCACCCGGCGCCGATCCCGGGCTTGAGGCTGTCTCTTTGGCTGTGGTGGTTTTGAAGACCAAACTTCGGTCTCACAGACAAACTAATAAATCTTTGCTAAATTTTTGATAATTTTGACTCACGATTTGATCATTTATAACACTACACATCTCAGGGCAGCAATTAACTAACATCAACCCGGGACCCTTAAAATACCCTACAGAAACCTGTATTCATGTCAGTTGGGAAAGCTTCCTAAAGTGACACATTTCTTGCAGATAACTACACAAGGTTATGCAGAGCCAGCATAAGTGTCTTTGTAGTCTATTTTTAGCTAAACACAGATGGGATGGATGACCCCAGGATTCATCTTGTAAGTCAGCTCTGGCTCAGGCTTGCTGCTCAGGCCTCAGCACATCAGACACTGAATTTAGAGAACCTTTTGATAAAGGTTGTCACCCCTTTACTTCTTTTAGCCCAATACTTCTAGACCTGATCAATTTGAATTCTTCCTGTACATTTTGGCAAACAGACCATCTAAAATTTTCACTGTTTATCAGTGTTTAAATTCTATCCACCAAGAGAAACCCAGTCACTTCCAAAATGAGCTTGAAATAAGCTACTATTTTAAAACAAAACCAAGAATTTTTCTTGGTAAGTGAGAAAAGGAGTTTCCAAAACTCCTCTGTGAAACCAATGCAGATTGTTTGAAGTACCCATTTCCTACCAGGAGCAGAGGGACTCCAACCTGGGCAGATTGCACACAAAGCTCATTTCAGTAGAAAGGTGATACAAGAGACACTGGGGATGGACAGAGGGGCTTTGCAGCTTGCCTGTTCTACTGAAATGAGTTTTGTGTGCAATCTGCCCAGATTGGCGTCCCTCTGTTCCTGGCAGGAAATGGATAAGAAGTAAAGGGGTGACAACCTTTATCAAAAGGTTCTCTAAATTCAGTGTCTGATGTGCTGAGGCCTGAGCAGCAAGCCTGAGCCAGAGCTGACTTACAAGATGAATCCTGGGGTCATCCATCCCATCTGTATTTAGCTAAAAATAGACTACAAAGACACTTATGCTGGCTCTGCATAACTTCGTGTAGTTATCTGCAAGAAATGTATCACTTTAGGAAACTTTCCCAACTGACATGAATATGGGCTTCTGTAGGGTATTTTAGGGGAAACTCCTCCCAGCCCAGGCCTGGCCCTGGCTGGTCAGGAAGTGTGCCATCAGATCCAGCAGTAGCTGTGCTAAGGATGCAATCAGGTCACTTTGTCCTTCTCGCAGGTGTTGCAGCATGGGCACGTCAGGCAGGCCTGCAACACACACACAGAGCTGAGAGGGGCCCTGTAGCTGCTGTGCTTTGTCAGGGCAGTCATTCATCCCCTCAACACAAGGGCAGTGGACTTCAACTTGTGAAATACAAAGCTGTGTTTCCTGTCAGGTACATACAGGACACGTGTGTATTTGTGATTGTGATATGTGGAAACTGACCATGGGACAGTTATAAAGACGAATTCTAATAATAACTGAGGAAAGTAAAGTATGGAAGAAGGCCTTTGAACCTATCTTTTGTTCACAATTAACCTATATAAGTCTTAAGTTGATTTAGGAGCGTTTGAATTAAAGCATTAAGGATGTTGCTTTTTGACAGGAACTTTCTGCTTGTAGCTAAGCCTTTCAGAGTTTTGTAATAATGACCTTTTGAAGTATAATTTTAGAATATTGCTTGTAGTAAGGATCTTTGAAACTATAGCTTTAGAATATATATAAAGGAAACATGCTTATCTCATGCCTTAACAAAACAGTGAAAAGCAGCTTGAGAAAGAAAGATGAACATCAACTCAAGGATTAAAAGTTTCGACCAAGGGAAGCTGGGCATCACTGTTATGAGATTTATAATCCTTGCAATTAAAAGGTGGACCCACATCTGGAGAGCTGGACCTCACCAGATGGGATGCTTCTTCCTTCTTTTGGAAACTGGACCACCACCATCTGGGGATACTCCTTTCTGGGATACATCCTGAGAAAAACTAAATCACAATAGTGTATAGAATTGTGATGTAAAAAATTGGAATAGAAACTGCTGATGAGTAAAAATTGGGAATAGAAACTGCTGAGAAAGCTTATGAGTACCCCTATAAATACCTGTAACCCTCAACTATCAGTGTGATGTTGGAGGGAAAACTTCCCCCACTGTACCCAGCGCTGTATTGCTCATACTTTACCATATTAATTTATAAATTGATTGCTGCTTGAATATTGGCCTAGTCAAGCTTCTTATTTATAACAAACTGCAAAGCCTCTCTTCACAATGGGATTGCTTTTGCCCTGCAGT